>NC_073410.1:11660000-11880000 GCF_028641065.1 Leucoraja erinaceus | reverse complement strand
CCTACACAAATTAAGGACAATTTTTACTTTTACCAAGCCAATTTACCTACATACCTGTACGTCTTTGCACGTTCTCCCCGTGACCTGGTGAGCTTTCTCCGAGATCTTCGATTTCCTCCCACACTCCTAAGACGTACAGGTGTGTAGGTTAATTGGCTTAATATAAGTGTAAATTGTCCCTAGTGGGTGTAGGGTAGTGTTAATGTGTGGGGATCGCTGGTTGGTGTGATGGGCCGAAGGGCCTGTTTCCACGCTGTGTCTCTAAACTAAACTGAACTAAACTAAAACTAAGCTGTAAGTTTGGTCATTGGTTGCTGTTGTATTTATGGTCGATTTTCCTTCTTGTAATGCCGTGTGGGGAACAGTGCACCAGATCCAATACATTCTGCTATTCATTTATTACACAGTGGTGTAATGTTCTCATTCGTAATGCGATGTAGTTTCATCAAGAGGAACATTGGTTCTGTTTGGAGCCAGTCAAACAGGGTTTATTTATTCAAGTAAAACTCTAGCTGATGGAGCTTACTGCTCTTTTCCAAATCTGATCTTTATCTGCATGTATGTTCAATGAATTTAAGCCCCAAATCAGGCAAACATTCAGAACAAAGAAGTCTTCACACATTCAGAACAGAGATGAAGCTCAGCTGCTCAAACGGCAACATCTAGCACGAGATCATACTGTCCTGAAGATATTAACATGCCTCCTTCTTAAATTCCCCCTTAACCCATTTTATGGAATATAATGTCAGATTCAGATTCAGATTCAGCTTTAATTGTCATTGCCAGTGTACAGTACAGAGACAAAGAAATGCAGTGTGCAGAAGTCCAGACCAGATTATTCAGCTTTCTCCTCTTCATCCTGATCGATCTGCCAGTAATGTAGTCCAAAACTCTCTTCATTGTTTGCAACCAAGTGGTCAGGAATGTATATTGTTTTGGAAAGAACTGCAGAAGCTGGTTTAAATCGAAGATAGACACAAAATGCTGGAGTAACCCTTCTTCAAACTCAGAAGGGTCTCGACCCAAAACATCACCTATTCCTTTTCTCCAGTGATGCTGTCTAACCCACTGAGGTACTCCAGCTTGTTGTGTCTATCTTCAATGTAAATTGCTTTTGTGTATTTTGTGATGAGTTCATTCAGAAAACCCTTTGATAACAAGACCCCAGATGTAATTATGAACTTGTTGGCGTTCCTCTCAGTGGTCACCATGTTGCCTGTTCAATTCGATGTATTCCTTCAGGAACTGCTCAAAATTAGAAGCATCCAAGATTCATCTTTCACTGAGTGTGCACAGTCCAGGAATGTTCAATTGTCAAATATACTGACGATGGGACAATTAAATACTTACCTGCAGCAGCATAACAGGTCTGCAAACACAATACAGGCATAAATCATAACTTAACTTCAATAAAGAAATATAGAAACATAGAAAATAGGTGCAGGAGGAGGCCATTCGGCCCTTCGAGTCAGCGCTGCCATTCATTGTGATCATGGTTGATCGTCCCCAATCAATAACCCGTGCCTGCCTTAGAAACATAGAAACATAACATAGAAACATAATTGTAATACGAGTCCAAAAAGGAACTGAAGTCCTTAGTGCAAGCTAGACAGTACATGGAACCATGCTGCTGAGGTTAGTGTTGTGTAGTGTTGGTTATTGGAAGTAAACTATTCTGGAGGTCACTGTTTTCAGGCTCCTGTACCTTCTTCCCAATGGTGAGCATGGTCACGGTGGTGTAGTCTTCAGTATTGATGCTCTTTTGTGGCTGTGCTTCATGTAGATCCCTTCAATGATGGGGAGTACCTGCACTGTTACAGGCAGTGTGTACCACTCCATCATTCCAGGGCATTGAGTTGCCGAGCCAGGTCGGAGTAATCTGCAGCAGCTGCATCTTCTTGCCTTTCCATGGATACTTGTCTCACATCTTTCCTTTGGAACTGATTGACCTGATACATGATAACCTCATTATTTATTTTTAACAGATCGGAATTTCCTGGGAGTTCCACCCGATGACTTTGATTGAAAGGGGTTCTGTGTTGGCTGGGTGAAGTTATGAAGAGATTCTTTGTGCCTAAGGCCTGTTTGTGTGCAGTACAAGAGAATTACACATCCATTACACAATTGGTGACAGACTCTTCTTAGTGAGTACAATACATTGGAAAAACCATACAAACACATCAGAACGACCATAAGCTTTATCATTCGATACATCAGAGAAGGCGAATCGAGGACAAGAGGACATAGGTTTAATGTGAAGGAGAAAATATTTAATAGGAACCTGAGGGGTGATTTTTCAACACTAAGGGTGGTGGGGTGTATGGAACGAGCTGCCAGAGGAGGTAGTTGAGGCAGGGACTATCCCAGAGACTATCCCAACATATAAGAAACAGTTAGACAAGTATAGGACAGGTTCAAGACTCAAGAGTGTTTTATTGTCAAATGTCCCAGATAGAACAATGAAATTCTTACTTGCTGCAGCACAACAGAATATGTATATATAGTGCACTGTAAACAATATGATAAAATGAGAGAAGAAAAAAGAAAATGTTCAGTGTGTATATATGCACGAACTCACATGTACACATGCACATACGCACACACGCGCACATGCGCACACACACGCGCACGCGCGCACACACACACACACACGCACGCACACGCACACACACACACACACACACACACACACACACACACACACACACACACACACACACACACATATATATATATGTGTGTGTGCTTGTGAGTCTCAAAATCCTGGGGCGCTGCCCGCGACCGCACGTCACTGCCTACGTCACCACGCACCATGCGCATGTCCCGACACGTGCGTCGTGCGACGTGACGCGTAAATGATGTCGCCGAATGGACGTGCAAATGACGCTCAAGTGGGACAGGCCCTTTATTGTTATGTTGCGAGTTGTATGAATGACAATGTCTTGGATTCTCATTATCAAGGGAAATAATATAATCAACGTACTTTTTCTGACCTTTCCCGTGTCTCCAATTTTTATTTTCACATTCTAGGTTTATTTGGTTTGACGCGGAAGGATGGTGACAGATTAGGCTCGTGTCGGATTACACAGGCCAATGAATTTCTCACATAACATATTTCCTTTTGCTCTCTTTTTTCAGGTGTTGTTCGTCCTGTTGCCTCTCTCTTCGAGCACTCGGTGAGTGCCTTCCTGCCTCAAGAGAGATACAAAGGGAAGGAACACCACCTGATAACCCTCCAGGCATTTACTTTGTGTCCTACGTGATTATTGTCTTGTTGGATGACAAGAAGGAGGAACGAGATTGTATGAAAGACCATATTTCAGAACTCAATCCGACAATACAATAGCCCTATCAGCATTCACACAGGGGAGCTCGTATTCAGCAATCCTTCATATTTAATGTAATAATCATGAACTTTTAGCATCAATTTTTTACAATTAAAATAAGGTCATTTAGGCATTATTTTAAGACATTGTTTTTGCACTTTTATTGTCTATTTGTCTGTTTTTTTTGTTATACATACTCCACTTTTTTTTAGTTTAGAGATACAGGGCGGAAACAGGCCATTCGAGTCCACACCGACCATATTAACACAACCCTACACACACTGAGTAGCAAGTTTAAGTATCTGTTGTAATGCTGCAAGTAAGAATTTCATTGTTCCATTTCTGGTCATATGACAATAAAACTCTCTTGATTTGACTCTTGACTCATAGGAAAACCCACATAAATCTATCCTTGAATCTATTTGGGTCACGGGTCTATTAAATTGTACGGTGATTTAAATAGCTGCAGTTCAAATCATTTGAAGATTGTCTAAGGGTAGACAAAAAATGCTGGAGTAACTCAGCGGGTGAGGCAGCATCTCTGGAGAGAAGGAATATGCGACGTTTCGGATCGAGACTTTGAAGATAGTCTCTATTTGGTCAAACATTGTTCAATAGCGGACAGTGCGACGGTCCCTAAAGAATTGAGGAGAGATTTTTCTTGGCGAATTAAAGTAGCAACAGATGGTGTGGGACCTGCATCGCTCGAGGGTAAATCCTTGAGAGTGAAACCAACCTCCTGATTATCAGGGCATCAAATGTTTTAAATCAGCCTCAAAGTGTGAACCTCACAGCATGAGTGAAGAAACAGGGTTGGGATATCGTTGTAATGTATCAATCAGCACTTTGAACTCCCACTTCAGTCGGACAAGACTCGGTGTTAGGGAGAACCTTTGAGAAGCCAAGAAGCTTTACTTAATTTCTGTCACTGCCTGGGGACATGGCCAATGCAGTGTGACACATCGACAGCTTTTGTGCGTGACATTTATATGACCGGTTGATATATTGTCAGACACCGGGACATCTTCCTCTGAAAAGGCTTTGCATTCCTATAAAAGCATCAGCTGTTTGAAGCATTAACATTGGATTTCGGTCAAAGAGGGTTTACTGCTTAATAGCCCCGTTTGCTCTTTGTTGAACGTGTGCATCCTACTGCGGATGTTCCACGCAGAACAGACGGGTGTCAAGGGTTATGGGGAGAAGGCCGGAGTACGGGGTTGCGAGGGGGAGAGAGAGATCAGCCATGATTGAATGGCGGTGTAGACGTGATGGGCCAAATGGCCTAATCCTGCTCCTAGAACTTATGAACAGTTGCCAATGATGTAGCCAGCTAATATGGAAGAGTGTGACCTGCTCAAGGTACATTCATGTCACATCTTTAGGTGAAAGGGTCGCGTCTTGGATCAATGGCTGGCAGACTATCACTAGTTCTAGGCTAATAAACACTGGGGATCTCGGCCTGTGGTCTGAGTGTGCAGTTTGTGTCCTGACAGGACAATACTCAATGCTGCTTAACTTGCTGAATATTTCCAACTCTCTCCGTTTTTCTTTCATAAGGTCACAAGTTCATAAGTGAACAGAAGGGGGTTCATAAGGGAGCAGTATTAGCCCACTCGACCCATCAAGCCTACTCTGCCATTCAATCATGGGTGCCTTATTTCTTGCACCTAACCCCATTCTCCTGCCTTCTCCCCATAACTCCTGACACCTGTATCAGTGTTTTGGTATGCCCAAAAGCAGTATAAAGATCAATTACCAAGTTGGTTATGAGGTAGAATTCACAACAATCTGTACATTATTGTTTGAAATGTTTGCAGCTTTAGATATTTGTACAACATTAATCATGAGCAGAATAAATCATCTCATTTGTGGGCTATCAGGTATATAGATGATTCAACTGATATTCTGCAGGTGAGTTGGCAACATACATAGAGCAGGTGATATTAATTTCCCTGAGGTTTCTGTAGGTAACGTGTGAGCCAGGTTGTAACTCCTTGCACATATTTGCAGGTGGAGCTGGCTGTCTGCCACCTCTGATGTTTAAGTGGACTCACCCTAGCACTGGAAACGTAATAGGCAACATTTGTCCCTTTACCTCCCCCCTCGACTCCATCCAAGGACCAAATCAGTATTTCCAGGTGAGGCAGAGGTTCGCCTGCACCACCTCCAACCTCATCTACTGCATCCGCTGTTCCAGGTGTCAACTTCTCTACATCGGTGAGACCAAGCGCAGGCTCGGCGATCGTTTCGCCGAACATCTCCGCTCAGTCTGTCTTAACCAACCTGATCACCTGGTTGTTCAGCATTTCAACTCCCCCTCCCATTCCCAATCTGACCTTTCTGTCCTGGGCCTCCTCCATTGCCAGAGTGAGGCCCAGCGCAAATTGGAGGAACAGCACCTCATATTTCGCTTGGGTAGTTTACACCCCAGCGGTATGAACATTGACTCCTCTAATTTTAGATAACACTTGCTTTTTCCCTCCATCCCCTCCTCCTTCCCAGTTCTCCCACAAGTCCTACTGTCCCTGCCTACTTCCATTCTTTTTCCGCGCTGTATCTCTAAATTGAACTAAATACAGTTGTGGACAAGATAAGCTCTCCGGACAAGATAAGTGATACACAAATCACTTCAACCCTGATGGTGATCATTGTTATGACAAAATGCCCATGCACTATGGCTACTTTGTATGTGAACCTTACTGCCCTGCTTGAAGTGAGGGAAATGTTGCAGGCCCTACATATATACTGGCAAAGCACAGGGTGCAGGTGGTTTAAGTTAGTGGTCAGCAGCAGGAAACCCAGATCATGCATCTTTCCTCACTGTTGATTAATGTAAGCATTGCTGCTGTTCAGTGCAGCTGAGCTAAAGCTAAAGCTCATTGATAATGAACAGCAGTGGTGCTGGACCTTGCCAAGGATCCCCTTTATATGAATCTTGGTGTCAATGTACAACACAGAAGAATGCAAGATCAAGCCTTACCACCCAAAATGCCCACGTCAAACACAATGTCAAGTTATACTCATCTCCTCTGCATGCATTTGATCCATAACCCTCCAATCCCTGCATACCCACTTGCCTAGCTGAAAGTCTCTTAATGCTGGTAATTTCAATATGAACCTTAGGGCAACTTTTGAACATAGAGGGTGTTTGGTATATGGGGCAAGCTGCCAGAGGATGCAGTTGAACCAGGTACTATAACAACCTTGGACTGGTACATGGATAGGAAAGATTTAAGAGAGAGGTAGATAGAGCTCTAGGGGCTAGTGGAGTAAAAGGATATGGGGAGAAGGCAGGCACGGGTTACTGATAGGGGACGATCAGCCATGATCACAATGAATGGCGGTGCTGGCTCGAAGGGGCGAATGTCCTCCTGCACCTATTTTCTACGTTTCTATGTTTCTATGAAAGGTTTAGAGGAATATGGGCTAAAGGCAGGCAGATGGGATTAGGGTAGATGGGGCATGTGGGTCAGCATGGGCAAATTGGGCTGAAGGGCCTGTTTCCGTGCTTCAGGACTCCAAGACACTTAACAGATCATATTTGCTGTTGTGTTTGCAGTATTCCTGTGACTGCTATGTCATTTTGATCGAACATAAGCAGCCTACTGTGCTGGCCTGCTCAACATCTCAATGGATTGTTATTTTGTGGCAACATTTTGCTCAGAATGGAAAATTGAATCTTGGCTGTAGTTTTCTTTCTGAAATGTTTGATTTGAGTCAACCTGCACCTTCTCTAAAGGAGTAGTCTTTTCTTTAACAAGCTTCTGACGAAAGCGTTACCATTTCATAGCAAATTGTTTTTTTTCTGAAGAAACTCCTCTTGGCAACCTCTCTTCCAGCGTTGCCCGTAGCACAAACCAACTCTTGTAATTCAGTCGGAAAACTAATTCTGTACATGCTCTTTCAACTCCAATGGAAAGAACTGGATGCTACAAAAACATTTGGCCATGGATTAAGCACCAGGGTCAACTCATGGAGACAAGGAGCTCGCTTCACCCCACCTTTCCAGTCATGTACCTCCACCTCCCCTCTCCCCTGTTTGCCCTTTTCACTGTTGCGTCATGAAAAAGCAAAAACTGGCATTGCTTTTCATTACCCTGCCATAGCGCCTCGCAGCTGTGTTTTAAAGCTCCTCCTGATTTGTGTGTACAGCTTATTTCTCTTGCGATGAATAGTATTTTCTCCGCGAGC
The DNA here is from genome assembly GCF_028641065.1 of Leucoraja erinaceus. Taxonomy (NCBI): domain Eukaryota; kingdom Metazoa; phylum Chordata; class Chondrichthyes; order Rajiformes; family Rajidae; genus Leucoraja; species Leucoraja erinaceus. Next base: position 11,872,483 of record NC_073410.1, on the reverse strand, counting down.
TTCATGGAAAGTGTAAAGCACAAAATAACAAGGCATCAAAATGCACTGCATCCTCTAACTATGCACACATGGGTAGCGTGGCTTGGACGGAGTGGATGTGGAGAGGATGTTTCCACTGGTGGGTGACTCTAGGACCAGAGGTCATAGCCTCAGAATTAAAGACGTTCCTTTAGGAAGGAGATGAGGAGGAACTTCTTTAGCCAGAGGGTGGTGAATCTGTGGAATTCATCGCCACAGAAGACTGTGGAGGCCAAGCCAATGGTATTTTTAAGGCCAAGATAGATAGATTCATATGCTGAGAGAATGGAGCAGCTGGGCTTGTACACTCTGGAGTTTAGAAGGATGAGAGGAGATCTCATTGAAACATGTAAGATTGTTAAGGGTTTGGGCACGCTAGAGGCAGGAAACATGTTCCCGGTGTTGGGGGAGTCCAGAACCAGGGGACCACAGTTTAAGAATAAGGACCAAGCCATTTAGAACGGAAACGAGGAAACACTTTTTCTCAGAGAGAGTGGTGAGACTGTGGAATTCTCTGCCTCAGAGGATGGTGGAGGCCGGTTCTCTGGATGCTTTCAAGAGAAAGCTAGATAGGGCTCTTAAAAAAGTCGGGGTCAGGGGATATGGGGAGAAGGCAGGAACGGGGTACTGATTGGGGATGATCAGCCTTGGTCACATTGAATGGCGGTGCGGGCTCGAAGGGCGGAATGGCCTACTCCTCTACCTATTGTCTATTGTCTATTCTTGATTAGTACGGGTGTCAGGGATTATGGGGAGAAGGCAGCAGAATGGGGTTAGGAGGGAGAGATAGATCAGCCATGATTGAATGGTGGAGTAGACTTGATGGACCGATTGGCCTAATTCTGCTCCTATCACTTATGAACTTATGAACTAAGATGATTGAATGCTTCTTTAACAACACGGCATCTCACATGGTGTTGTGATGAATGGGGCCGGCTCCACAATAGACCACAGATGTCCATCCGCATCTTAAATTTCACATATATCTCAAGTGGATGCCAAAGATATCTCATCAACTTCACAAACCAGTTCACTGCCAGGTAGCTGCTGTTATGAAGACTGAAGATTAGAGTAACAATAGAGCTAATTTAAGAAGTGTTCAAGAAGGAACTGCAGGTGCTGCATAGCTCTAGAAGGAGGTTTAAGTAATCATGCATGTATGACTGGAGAGTCATAGTCACAATTTAATTTTGAAAATGTGTATCGGTATCAACATGTGAGAGCTTCAGAATTGCAAATTTTAAAAAAAACTTTAATTTCTGTGGATTTTTAATTTATACCTAGTTATTTCACAGTATGTTATTGATTGAGTTAATTCAAAGTTGCAGCAGGGCCAACGAGTCCATGCTGACCATTGACCACCCGTTCATACAAGTTTAATGTTATCCCATTTTCCTATCCACTCCCGACACATGAGGTGCAATGATCAATTAACCGACACATCTGCAGATCTTTGTGGGGCTGAAGCCAGCACACCCAGAGGAAACCCACACAAGTGTCTCTGTTTGAGCGAGGCCTAGAGGGCTTGATCAGGCAGATACGAGAATCAAACCCACGGTGGTTAGATATAGTAGTTGACTGTAATTGTGTTTTGCCAAATTAAAGTTTAGATGCTCAAGTGCTTGACTCAGTGATTTTTGACTGAAACTAGACGGGGGGGGGGGGGGGGGGGGTGGGGAGCTTAGAACAAGCTATTTACAGACTCAATGGGCTAACTGTTGTAACTAAACATGGATTCAAAGCTTTCAGCTAATGACATCCCATCAGAATTGGATGATGGGCGGGAATAGGTCTTAATCTCACTGCCATTGCTGGCGTTTTTAAGTCCCTGTTCTCCTATCACCGGTAAATTTTCTGTGACCATTATAAATCGAGCGTTGATCAGCAGTATCTTTGCGGAATAATGTACAGCGTGTTAACGTGTGATGGTAGACGTTTCGCTGTTCCCTGTTGTTGATATATCCATGTGAAGGAAGAAACTGCAGATGCTGGTTTGCATTGAAGATAGACACCAAAATGCTGGAATTACTCAGTGGGTCCAGGTAGCATTTCCGGTGAGAAGGAATGGGTGATGTCTCGGAGCGAGACCCTTCTACTCTGCAAATATTGGCATACTCACTTTGGCTTGCTGCTCCCTTATTCTGTCCTTCCGTAAGGCACGGAAGTCTTTATCCTGCCACGATTCTCTGCTGCTCACCACCTGTCTCACTTCACTTGCTCGGCCAGATTTTTGGCCCCCTTCCATTCATTCTTCGCTGCTGTTCTTCAGTGACCTCTCTTACTCTTCCATCTCTGTCACATCCTGTTTTCTCACTGTGGGGCTCCGGTGTAAGCGATGACTCACTCCGATGCAAGGGGCTATGGGATTACAAGAGGTTATATCACTGCATACATAGAGCTATATATCATGTTCCATTTCAATGCACTAACGTCTGCTGAAACCAAAAATCCCCAAATATGACAAACAAGGTTGGCACGGTGGCACAGCGGCAGATTTGCTCCCTTACAGTGCTGCGTCACGTAGGTTCTTGGTTCTTGGGTCCTCCAAAATATTCCAACTGGAATTTAAACTGGAGGTGGTGAAGGGAGGGATTAAGCCAGAAAGGGTTTAAAGAACACACACTATAGAATTTAACATAAAACATCCCCACACAGCAGAATCAAATCGATCCTAACCACACCGAATAAATCATCTAAGTGGGACAGGGGCTTTACAGCGCCTGAGACCTGGGCTAACTACGGGTGCTGTCTCTACGCAGTTTGTATGTTCTCCCCGTGACCCGCGTGGGTTTTCTTCGGGTGCTCCGTTTCCTCCCACGCTCCAAAGACGTACAGGTTTGTCGGTTAATAGGCTTGGTATAAATGTAAATTGTCCCGAGTGTGTGTGCGATAGAGTTAATGTGTGGGGATCGCTGGTCGGTGAGGACTCGGTGGACCAAGGGGCCTGTTTCCACGCTGTATCTCCAAAGTAAACTAAACTAAAAAGTTATAATCGGAAAATATTGACATCTCATGGGGTGTCTTTGTTAAACTGAACATTCAAAATATATTGTTGTGTCAGCTGGAAGAAATAGCTTCTAATTAATAAAACTTTGGTGACTGATGTTTTAGTAAAAAAGTTTTATTTCACTCCATTGTATCTATTTAGTTGTTGTATTGCATAGATTTCTGCTCATCAGGACAAATGACCACATCATTGGGAATCAACTTGCATGAGTATTTTGCTGGGGTGGCATGGTGGCACAGCGGTAGAGCTGCTGCCTTACAATGCCAGAGACCCGGGTTCGATCCTGACTATGGGTAGTGTCAGTGTGGAGTTTGTACGTCCTCTCTGTGAATGTGTGGGTTTCATCCGAATGCTCCAGTTTCCTCCCACATTCCAAAGCCGTGAATGTTTGTAGGGTAATTGACTTCTGTAAATTGCCCCTAGTGTGTAGGATGTGAAGCTGGGCGATCGATGGCCGTTGGGTCGGTTTCCATGCTGTATCTCTGAACTAAGTTAAACGTAGAACGTAGAACATAGAAAAATCCAGCACAGGATCAGGCTCGTTCCCCACAATGTCTGTGCTGAACATAATGCCAGGAAAGTGGCTTTAATCCCATCTGCCTACATTTGATCCATATCTCTCCATTCCCTGCAAGTCCATGTGTCTGACCAAAAGCCTCTTAAATGCCACTATCGTATCATCTTCCACCACCATTAGCGGGCAGCGATGTGGCGCAGCAGATGAGTTGTTGCATCACAGTGCCAGAGACACATGTTCGATTCTGACTGTGGGTACTGTCTGCGTGGAGTTTGCACGTTCTCCCTGTGACCACGTGGGTTTTCTCAAGGTGCTCCGGTTTCCTCCCACATTCTGAAGACGTGCAGGTTCTAGAAATTGTCCCCAGTATGTAGGATAGAACTGTTTTAAAGGTGACCGTTGGTTGACGCAGACCTGGTTGGCAGAAGGGTCTGTTTCCACGGTGTATCTCCAAACCATCCCTGGCAGTGCATACCACACATCCACAGCACTAAACAAAACACTTGCCCCACAGATCACGGCGAAACTCTTCCCCTCGCACATAAAGCTATGTGTTTAGTCTTCAATATTTCCACCCTGGACTGTCGATCATATCGATACCAGAATTTCCTTTGCACTATTTTCATAAGAAAGACATCTATTTTTCAGGAATTAAGCAGGATTTTATAAAACCTTGGAAATAAATGAGATTTACCAGTTTCTTAGTTCACTGTGTATATTATTTCCTCTGACCTCTCAGTAGATGTGTGTGCGTGGTGAAAGCTGGAACAAATCTTAAGTGCGATGCCTTGTGTGTGCAGAAGTATCTGATTTTTGAGCTTTTGAGAAAAGGTTTAGTTTAGTTTAGCAATGCAGCACGGAAACAGGCCCTTCAGCCCACCGAGTCCGTGCCACCCAGCGATCCCCATACAGTAGCATTATCCTACACACACTAGGGGCAATTTACAATTTATAATTTATACCAAAGCCAATTAACCTACAAAACCTCTTCGTCTTTGGAATGTGGGAGGAAACCTGAGCACCCGGAGAAAACCCACGTGGTCGCGGGGAGAACGGACAAACTCTGTACAGACAGCTCACGTAGTTAGCCTGGGTCTCAGGCACTGTAAGGCAGTAAAGCCCCTGTCCCACTTAGATGATTTATTTAGCGACTGGGCTGTTTTCACGTGGTCGCGGAGTGGTCGTGAGTAGTCTCCTCAAGTCGCCTAAAGAGTCATAACGTTTTTTTGGTCGCCACTGGATTTTAAAATGATCAAAGCTTTTCAGCGACTGTGGGCTTGACGTAGCTTGTCTTGTCCTGTTGTAGGTCCTGTCGTAGGTTGGCGTCAGGTGATGTTGGTTGTTGCCAGGTGCTGACTTCAGTGAATTCCATTGGTGACTACGTACGTCAACCTACGTCAACCGGCGCCAAGTACCGGTGACTGAATTGTCTTCCGTTGTCGCCGACAGGGTCATTGCTTGTTGTAGCTTGTTGCTGGTGGACGTAGGTTGACTTTGGTTGTCATAGGTTGTCGCCTGGGTGGTCGTAGGTGGACGTCCTAATGGGTCGCCGGTTGTCGGCAGCTTGACGTCGACTAGGTGATAGGTTGTCGTAGACATTGTCATGGGGGGGTCCAGTCGCTGGTTTTTCGGCAACTGTGACAGTCGCTGGCAGTGGCCGAAAAAAATCGCCTAAGTGGGACAAGCCCTTAACTCTACTAATGCCGCCAATAAATACAGGAATTTACCCCTGTGGTACTGTTTGCTATCCACCAACCACTTCTAGAGGTGCATGGGTGCATGTGTTGAGATAAGGTAACACCCAACAGTAATGCATCATGTGGCTAGATTTCCAGCTGGTGCTCATTGTAAGGCTCATGTGTAAAAGATGAGCAGTAGGGCAGGGTGCCAGAAAACATGCAGCATCTGTGGTCCTGTTCCAGGCAAGGAGACACACATATTCGAGAAGGAAGATTGAAGAAGGGAGAGGTGAGACAAAATGTATCTAATTTTGTTTGCCGATCTCAAGATCATAAGCTAACAATTGCAAACCTGTTTGCAATCATTACACAACCACGTGTAATGTTTATTCACTACAAATCAAGAAAAACACACTAAAGCATTTAGCATTTGCACAGATAGATGTGTATTTATGTACTGTATTCCCTGTCCCTGTAAGTTCCAAAGCACTGTCTATTTATTTTAAAGAGGAAGCATTATTGCAATGTAGGAACACAGCCAGCAAATTTTGCACAGCTATATGTCCAATCAATTAATTCCACTGTTTGGTGATGTTGATCGAGAGATAAACTTTAGAAACAAACTTTAAAAATGGAGACAATTCCAGAGATGCTGCCCGACCCATTGTGTCTGTCTTTGGTGTAAACCAGCATCTGCATTTCTTTGTCTATCTGAGAGATAAACTTTGAGTGAAACATCACGAGAACTCCCTTGTACAAGACTGAATGTGGAGGGGGGAGCAGGAAAGAAAGCTGGGAAAGAGGAGGCGCAGGACTGATCGTGGCTGGAGAACACTGGTGAACAGTGGTGAACACTGGTGATCACTGGTGAACAGTGGTGAACACTGGTGAACATTGGCGAACAGTGGCGAACACTGGTGATCACTGGTGAACACTGGTGAATGGTGAACACTGGTGAACAGTGGTGAACACTGGTGATCACTGGTGAACAGTGGTGAACAGTGGTGAACACTGGTGATCACTGGTGAACAGTGGTGAACAGTGGTGAACATTGGCGAACAGTGGCGAACACTGGTGAACACTGGTGATCACTGGTGAATGGTGAATAGTGATGAACGCTGGTGAACAGTGGTGAACACTGGTGAATGGTGAACAGTGGTGAACGCTGGTGAACAGTGGTGAACAGTGGTGAACACTGGTGAATGGTGAACAGTGGTGAATGGTGAATAGTGGTGAACACTGGTGAATGGTGAATAGTGGTGAACACTGGTGAATGGTGAATAGTGTTGAACACTGGTGAACACTGGTGAACACTGGTGAATGGTGAACAGTGGTGAATGGTGAATAGTGGTGAACACTGGTGAGTGGTGAATAGTGGTGAACACTGGTGAATGGTGAATAGTGTTGAACACTGGTGAACACTGGTGAACACTGGTGAATGGTGAACAGTGGTGAACGCTGGTGAACAGTGGTGAACAGTGGTGAACACTGGTGAACACTGGTGAACATGGTGAACAGTGGTGAACACTGGTGAACAGTGGTGAACACTGGTGAACACTGGTGAACACTGGTGAATGGTGAACAGTGGTGAACACTGGTGAACACTGGTGAACACTGGTGAACACTGGTGAATGGTGAACAGTGGTGAACGCTGGTGAACACTGGTGAACACTGGTGAACACTGGTGAATGGTGAACAGTGGTGAATGGTGAATAGTGGTGAACACTGGTGAATGGTGAATAGTGGTGAACACTGGTGAATGGTGAATAGTGGTGAACACTGGTGAATGGTGAATAGTGTTGAACACTGGTGAATGGTGAATAGTGGTGAACACTGGTGAATGGTGAATAGTGTTGAACACTGGTGACTGGTGAATAGTGGTGAATACTGGTGAATGGTGAATAGTGGTGAACACTGGTGAATGGTGAATAGTGGTGAACACTGGTGAATGGTGAATAGTGTTGAACACTGGTGAACACTGGTGAATAGTAGTGAACACTGGTGAACACTGGCGAGTGGGGATTTGAAAGGCAGATTGTTAGACAAAGGCCATAGATGGAAAGACAGGTGTGTGAGCCCAAAAAGGACAAGGAGATGCATATTGTGAGGCTGGAGGGTGGAAAAAATGTGAATTGTGTAGCCTTTGGAAGGGATGCAGATGGAGGGGATGGGGAAGGGGAGAAACCAGTGCAAGGTCAGCCAGGGTTCATGAGAGGGGGGGGGGGGGGTTGTTGGTGTGGGAATGGGGGGCAGATGGAAGTAAAGAGGGGGGAGGATCCTGGGGGAGAATGCGGAGAGGGCAAGGGGGCTGTTTGCAGGTAATAAGAGTAATATTTAACCGTGCAACATGGGGTGAGACCAGTTAACGCAGCAAGGTAAACATTCGGTGGATGTTGAGTGTGCTGAGGAGCTGGCAAAGGAGGAAATAAACTCATGTTTCAAGGGCTGAGTTTTATTATTCAGCTTCTGCAGACCATTCATGACGAGTTACATTTTCTGAATCAGCCCTTGTTTGTCTAAGCGAACAAGCAACACCACAGTGCCTCTTCTGCAGCAGCAAAGTCTACATGGCTGTGAGGTTACCAATTATAAAGTAGGAGATGAAATTACACTGTTATGTTGTTACTGCAAAGGTTCTCTACTTATCCCAATCCTGTTGAGGTTTCTCACACTGTCACATTTTCCTTCTGTGTTGCCGGAGCCAATATAACTGATTGGCGTCCATGTTTCGGTTTTGAAACAATAGGTTGATTCAGTGGAAGTCGTAGTCTGGGTAGAGCTGACTCTAACTGCGCGGATCATGATACAAGTACTCATTCTGTGCATTAACCTTTCTCCCAACAGACTGCACGGACTGCAGCTCCACTCTCACACAGACAGCAACTCATGGTCTGTGGAATTCTCTGCCTCAGAGGGCGGTGGAGGCAGGTTCTCTGGATGCTTTCAAGAGAGAGCTAGATGGGGCTCTTAAAAATAGAGGAGTCAGGAGATATGGGGAGAAGGCAGGAACGGGGATGATCAGCCACGATCACATTGAACGACTCGAAGGGCCAAATAGCCTACTCCTGCACCTGTCGTCTATTGTCTATTGTCTATCACTGACAGAGCCTGAGCGGGTGTCTTTTCAAGTGGAGAAAGTCTGATCATGTCTGATTCAGTCGAGAAGAGACTCTCTCTCTCGATGTCTTATTTTGGCTGAAACATTCTTAATCCCAGTGTGAACTTCACCCACTGTTTCAGATGAAGATAGAGTCATACAGCATGGAAACGGACCCTTTGGCCCAACCTGCCCATGCCGACCAAGATGTCCCATCTACAGTAGTCCCATCTGCCCGCAATAGGCTCATATCCCCATGAACCTTTCCTAAGGACATTTTCAAGATGTATAGCATAGTATATGTCAATAAAAGAGAGGCTGCAACTATTTGTTGAAGTCTTTGTTTTCCAGTAAGATGAGAAGAGTGAAGCAGCAATAGAGTTGACGAGGCTCTATAAGGCGCTGGTCAGGCAGCATATGGAGTACTGTGAGCAAATCTGGGCCCCATATCTGAGGAAGGATGTGCTGGCTCTGGAGAGGGTCCAGAGGAGGTTTACAAGAATGATTCCAGGAATGAGTGGGTTAGCATATGATGAGCATTTGACAGCACTGGGCCTGTACATGCTGGAGTTTTAGAAGGTTGAGGGGGGACCTCATTGAAACTTACAGAATAATGAAAGGCATAGATAGAGTGGATGTGGAAAGGATGTTTCCACTGGTGGGGGAGTCGAGGATTATAGGTCATAGCCTCAGAATTAAAGGGTGCACTTTTAGAAAGATGGTGAGGAGGAACTTCTTTAGTCAGAGGGTAGTTAATCTGTGGAACTCATTGCCACAGAAGGCTGTGGAGGCCAAGTCATTGGATATTTTTAAGGCAGAGGTAGACAAATTCTTGATTAGAACGGGTGTTATGGGTTATGGGGAGAAGGCAGGAAAATGGGATTTGGAGGCAGAGGTCAGCCATGGCTGAATGGCGGAGTAGACTCGATGGGCCAAATGGCCTAATTCTACTCCTATAACTTGTGAACGTGAATTTACAGTGTCAAAGACCTGGGTTTGATCCTGACTATGGGTGCTGTCTGTGTGGAGTTTGTACATTCTCCCTGGGATCACGTGGATTTTCTCTGGGTGCTCCAGTTTCCTCCCACATCCCAAAGAGGTACAGGTAGGTTTATTGGCTTCTGTAAATTATCCCTAGTGTGTAGGATAGTACGAACGTATAGGGATCGCTGGTTATAACACTTATAAAAGGATCTGAGCCTGAATGATGAAAGGCAGTTTATCCTTTGGCATATGTTATAGCATTGTGTACCTGACCTGATAATCTTCCCGAGATGTGTAGGAAGGAGCTGCAGATGCAGGTTTAATCCAAAGATGCTGGAGTAACTCAGCTGGTTAGAGAGCATCTCTGGAGAAAAGGAGTAGGTGACATTTCACAAGACCCAAAACGTCACCCACTCCTTTTGCACAGACATGCTGTCTGACCTGCTGAATGACCCCAGCTTTTTGTATCTATCTTTGATAATGCTCCCTCCAGTAATAGGGTGATTTCACTAAAGGTCACTGGAGCGTGGATCCGCACCCACGTGACCAAAATTCTCAAGTGGAGGACACTCGAGGGTTCCGGTACATGTTAGTGGATGGGAAAAAACGCATTTTCCCACCCGTTAAAAACATAGAAAACGGCGAGGTTGTGAGCTGCAATTTACTGTGCCAGTCGGGGTGACCGTGAGGCACAGCTACCTAGATTTACAGGAAAAAAAAAAGATGGCAAATAAGGTAAATTCAAGAGGGAACTGAAGGTGCCAAACCGGCGGAAATGAACAGCCGACATTTGCCGTGGATATTTACAGGTCCAAAATATCGTGAATTATCGCGTTTGCTCGCTGAATTTCATCAAAAGTAAGGCATTATTAACTTTTTTACTCAACCAAACCTTTTTTTTTACATATAATAATTGTCATTAGAAGCAGGAATAGGCCATACTTACTCTGCAATAAGAACATAATATTAACAAGATCATTATCATAATACACAATCAGATCATCACTACTTGTTAACCTCAGTGCGAATTTCCTGAACTGATCTCATTTTGCTTAATTTCCCGAATATCTAAAAACTATTAGCATCAAACACTCTGGTACAATTCAATATTGAACTCCAAGCATCTACTAAATGGTTTTCTGTAATAATTACTTCCATAAGTTAAAAAAATTAAATTAAATTTCATGGCTCTTATCAATCTTTACAGCTAGGTGTGAACTCAAGACTTGTAACAGTCACTTTATTGGCTGTGAATTGTTTTGGGGCATATAAAAGTAAGAGTCTGGCTCTCAATCGGAATAGGTGGCTGCCCATTTCCCTGCTTGGCCTCCTCCAGCACCTCTTCTTTCTTTGCCCTTTCTTTCCTTCATTTGTCGGAGACGGGGAATTCAGTTAACAAAACCAGTTGGTCGTCCTGGGTCTCTTCCATTGGTAAGCCTATCCCCGTCAATAGATTACAAGGATCCAAGATGGCGGCAAAAACAGGCGACGCTTTGCATGCTGGTCCCAGAAGTGGATCTGCCATCATTTAATACCATCGCTCCACTCTTTTAAATCTTTATTTCTTCACACTGTAAATGGTCTGACTGTAATCATGTGTAGTCGTTTAGCAGAAAGGAGAGCATGCAACAAAAAAGCTTTTCCCTGTACCTCAGCACATGTGGCAATAATAAACAAATCTAAACCAAACCTAAACCCTGGTAAGGGAGACCTATTCCCCACAGAACTTTGCGCGATTTACCCATTTATTTGTCTTCAACCTCCAACCTACTTTAACCCACATCATCTATGATTTTGTTTGCAGCTCCCTTTCTCTGGAATTCCTATCCTAAAACGTAGGCGTTTACTTTCTAGTTTGAAGAAGGGTCCCGCTAAAGGGCAGCAGAGTGGCAATGTGGTAGAGTTGCTGCCTTACAGCGCCAGAGGCCCGGGTTCGATCATGACTATGGGTGCTGTCTGTATGAAGCTTGTACGCTCTCCCCGTGACCATGTGGGTTTTCTGGATGGGTGCTCCGATTTCTTGCCACACTCCAAACGTATACACATTTGTAGGTTTTTAAGAAGGAACTGCAGATGCTGGAAAATCGAAGGCACACAAAAAAATGCTGGAGAAACTTAGCGGGTGCAGCAGCATCTATGGAGCGAAGGAAATGGGCAACGTTTCGGGCCGAAACCCTTCTTCAGACATTTGTAGGTTAATTAGCTTTGGTAAAATTGTAAATTGCCCCTAGTATATCGGATAGTGCCAGTGTACGGGGTGATTGGCGGTCGGTGCGGACTCAGTGGGCCGAATGGCCTGGCTCTGCGCTGTATCTCCAAAGTAAAGGGACAGAAGTTTAGGGGTAATATGAGGGGGAACTTCTTTACTCAGAGAGTGGTAGCGGTGTGGAATGAGCTCCCAGTGGAAGTGGTGGAGGCAGGTTCATTGGTATCATTTAAAAAATAAATTGGATAGGCATATGGATGAGAAGGGAATGGAGGGTTATGGTATGAGTGCAGGCAGGTAGGACTAAGGGGGAAAAAAATTTGTTCGGCACGGACTTGTAGGGCCGAGATGGCCTGTTTCCGTGCTGTAATTGTTATATTGTTATATGGTTATATGGTTATATGGTTAAAGTTATTGTGGTGTTTTTCTAAATCCTAAAACTTGGGTCGGCAATCTCCTTTCAGCCTCTCTTTTAAGCCAAGTTCTTTGAACGATTGTTAAAGCTCTCATTTTAATTTTTCAGTGGCCTAGCGTCGTTTTTCAGTCAAATTAAGTGGGCTTTTGTATTTAACACTGTAATAAATCAAGCAACATTTTTTACGGATATGTGATAGTTGACAAGTGTGCATTCCAAGCAAAGCTGCTTCACATTCCAAACATAATGGTGGCCATTCTACACTCTCCCTCAAACCCTATGTCCTCCAAGTTAAATAGTTTTGCCTGACCTCTCATTTGCTGGTCGACAAACGAAGGAATCCAATCCAAAATAGTCTGGAGATAGTACTTTTTAGCCCATGTTTTCCTATCCTCTTGTCTCTGCTTATAAATTCCCAAATTCTTGAAAGTCTCAGAAGACGACCAGGTTAAAGTGTAAGATTTTCACTGTTGCCTCAGATAGAGATTTAAATATGAATCACTGATATTTTACGTACCTCCCGATTTAATAGGAGCCTGAGGGGCAACTTTTCCCACATGGACGGCAGTGGTATATGGAACGAGCTGCTGGAGGAGGTAGTTGAGGCATGTGCTATAACAACATTTAAAAGACATTTCAGCAGATCCATAGGTATGAAAGGTTTCCCTTTCCCCTGACTCTCAGTCAGATGGAGGGTCTCAACCTGATTCTCATCCAGATGGAGGGTCTCGACACCTATTCCTTTTCTCCAGAGATGCTCTCTGACCCACTGAGTTACTCCAGCTTTTTATGTCTGTCTAAGGTTTATAGAGATATCGGTCAAACACGAGCAAGTGGGACAAGTGTATACGGGGAATCTAGGTCGACATGGGCAAGATGGGCTGAAGGGCCTGTTTCCATGCAGTATGATTCTATGACTTTAATCACCACCACAGTGTTATTACATTTTCCTCTGACATTTTGGTGCATTTCTCACCTGTGCTGCTTCCTGACCTGCTACCTCAACAATACCAATTGGGCCAAGAACAGTTCCAACAGAGGGTGAGTGATTGAGTCAATTTGTACCCCACAATCCCAACAATGTATTCACTCAACCCATTGCCTGCTAGCATCATGGGCCACTTGAAGAATCCTGCACACTAATAAATTCTTCAGATTACGTCACCATGAATGTTGCTCCGTCCAGCACCAACATCTCATCGTCATCACTAATGTGAACACAGAACATAGAACAGCACAGCACAGGATCAGGCCCTTTGGCTCACAATATTTGGGTTGAACATGATGCCAAGTTAAACTAATCTCATCTGCCTGTACATGATCCACACCCCACTATTGCCCACACTTCCATGTGCCTATCTAAAATCCTCTTAATCACCACCATTATATCAGCCTCCAATACTACACCCAAATATGCGTTCCAAGTCCCCACCATTCTCTGTGTAAAACATTTACCCTAATGATGTCCCTTAAACTTTCCCCCTCTCATCTCATGGCTATGCCCTCTAGTGTTAGACATTTCCACCCTGGGACACAGGTTCTGACCGTCTACCCTATTTTGCCTTTCACAGTTGTATCTGTGCTGCCAGTAGGCTCTATATCTGTTTAACTAAGTGACTCAGTTTACCGCAAGAATCTGTAGCGAATTGTGGACGCAGCCCAGCCCATCATACAAACCAACCTCCCTTCCATTGACTCCATTTATACCTCATGCTGCCTTGGCAACTCCTAATCAGGTATGAGTCGCAGCCTGGCCACTCCCTCTTCTCCCCTCGCCCATCGGGCAAAAGGTATAGAAGTGTGAAAACACACACCTCCAGATTCAGGGACTGTTTCTTCCTAGATGTTATCAGGCAACTGAATCATCCTCCCACAACCAGAGAGCAGTGCTGAAGAACTGCTATCTACCTCACAGGTGACCCTTGGACAATCTTTGCTCAGACTTTGCTGGGTTTACCTAGGCACTAAACGTTATTCCCTTATCGTGAATCTGTACACTGTAAGTGGCTCGATTGTCATCATGCATTGTCTTTCCGCTGACTGGATAGCAGGTGACAAAAGCTTTTCACTGTACCTCGGTACACATGACAATAAACTAAACTGAACGGTGCTGATTCACTGAGATACAATTACCAGCAGAGCATCTGAGTTACTTGAAATTAGAGAAATCTTGAGATGATTTTAATGACTTGCTTCGGGTGCTCCACTGCAGATCCAATGGCAAATTGCAGAACTCCAAACCTTAGGGATTCAGGATGCACCTGCGGAAATAACACTGCCAGAGATAATCACCCAATTGTTTGTATCCTGTTATCTTCTCCCTTTCTCCATTTTCGTTCATGGTCCCTGTAATGAAAGCTGGCCCTTGGCACAAGGAACAGGAGGGTGTCAAGGGTTTAAGGAGAGAAATTGATGGACTAAAGGCCATTTCACAATAGTTTGAAGATTAGTTTTCGGTCTACAATGACTGATAGGAAAGGGATAGAGATGGCTTGCAGTTTTTTTGTAACGGCATATTGAGCATATAAATAAGTCCACCCTTCAGAACGTCACACAAAGGTGCCTGAAATTGGAGAACTAGCCACAGAACAGAACACACTTGAAGTATCACAGCTGGCAACCATCAGAGCAGTTCTCCATTGATGGAGCAGAGAAGGTTGAAAGCAAAAGTATCACTTCTCCAGAAAAATTAACATTGCTAAATGAACCTTTGAAGGGACAAAGGTTGGCTGCAACCTATCGATGTCCAAGACAACAATTAACCAGGAAGTCATTGTTCAGTGTAGTTAGTAGCTCTGTCTGTGTGATCAAAGCAGCGTAATTTTACTGCATTTTGGGAACATGAAGCAACGCTGACCTCTTGGGTTCATCGCTAATCAAATTCCAACACCTAATCAATCTAATTTAATTCATAGAGAATGCAAGTGGGTTCAGATTACCCCTTGCCTTCAATCCCAGTTACAGCTGGTCTCTGTGGTGAATATTAATCTTCCATGCAGGTGACATTGGTGCCAGATTCATTATTAGTCCGTCGTATGTGTGACTTGTTCTGACAAAAGACTCGCTCGAGCTTCTGTGGAGAACAATGAGTGTTTGCAGAGCTAGTGTGGTGTGACACCTCCTGAGACACCTACCTACAGTTCACTGAACACCTATGTTCGCTGCTCGTGACTTCAAACACATGTTACTGCCGTCTCCAGACCAGGAACATGTCAATTTGTAGTAGTATCACAAGGTCATATGATCATAAGGTCATAAGTGATAGAAGTAGAATTAGGCCATTCGGCCCATCGTCAAATCCACCATTCAATCATGGCTGATCTATCTCTCCCTCCCAATCCCATTCTCCTGCCTTCTTCCCATAACCTCTGACACCTGTACTAATCAAGAATCTATCAATCATGGCCTTAAATATGTCCAATGTTGGCCTCCACAGCCTTCTGTGGCAAAGAATTCCACAGATTCACCACCCTCTGACTAAAGAAATATCTCCTCATCTCCTTCCTAAAAGAACGTCCTTTAATTCTGTGGCCATGACCTCTAGTCCGAGACTCTCCCACTCCGATAAGAGTCTCAGGCGCTGTAAAGCAGCAACTCTACCCCTGTGCCAGCATTGAGGATCTCATTACATTCACTTAGTTCCTTGGTGGCCATATTATGTGTGCATCTGACACTAGATTCGAGAAATAGAAACTCTATTCTGTGTTTCATCTTCAAGAGGCTAGCAAATAGACAGAGGATATTATTATTCAAGGTTGTCCTCAATAATCTCATCAGGATCGGAAGTGTTTATTTGTCAAATGCACAGTTTTAAGGGCCTGTCCCACTTTGGATATTTTTAGGCGACTGCCGGCGACTGCCATAATCCCTCTCTCTCCATCCCTCCCCACCCAAGTTGCACCAGCTTCTCGTTCTCACCCAGCAAACAGCAAACAATGGCCTGTTTCCTTTATCATCATTACTTTTTTGCATATCTTTCATTCATTGTTCTTTATCTCTCTACATCATCGTCTATATCTCTCGTTTCCCTTTTTCGTGACATTCAGTCTGACGAAGGGTCTCGACCCAAAATGTCACCCATTCCTACTCTCCAGAGATGCTGCCTGAGTTACTCCAGCATTTTGTGTCTATCTTCGGTTTAAACCAGCATCTGCAGTTCCTTCCTGTACACTCAATTTTGTGAAGCTGACAGCTTACATTTTAGACCCTGAGAGAGAGAGAGCAGGGATTTCCCTCTCTGTATTGGCTGGGCATTTGTAGACAATGTACATAGTTGTACATTGTTGTACATTCCTGCATATGGCTATACCCTGTTACACATTGTTACAAATTGTTGTGCATTGTGGCACATTGTTGCACAGTGTAGTACATTGTTACACTTTGATACTCATCGTCGAATATTGTTGCACATTGCTACGCATTGTTGCACATTCGATCTCGACCCAAAACGTCACCAATTCCTTCTCTCCGTAGATACTAACCGCTGAGTTACTCCAGCATTTTGTGTCTACATACCATTTGTAGACTGAATCTGCGCGGGTGGGATTTTGCTCTGTGTGTCGCTCACTCCTGGTGTGAAGGCTAGGCAGTCGTGGGGGGGGGGGTGTAGATAAAGTTGACAATATTTTAATCTGATATCTGTTTGATTGTAAACTGATTTTGTTACCACTCTGTATTTGTGTATAATTGAATAAAAGCATTTTGTTTTGTTTTTCCAAAAGGTGTGAAGGCTAGCATTTTCACACAGCCAGAAACCTAACAAGGTGAGTTCAGCATTGCTGGTGGGGACCAGCATGGATGGGACTGGTTTTGCTTGATGCAGGTGTGCTTCAGTACATGTGAGGCAGCATTGTTCTGAAGGAAGACAATGGATACTCTATCTCATTCACTATTCATGCTGTAAGAACAGACGCGAGTGAAAAAAACCATCATGTAATGTCTGCCAGACGTAATGAGCATTAGTGAATAATGAGAAATGAGAAACCAAGTCCACTTTATGAAGGCTTTGTTCAGATAATTAATGATGAATTCATGCAACACTCCGAAGCTGAACAATGGGTCTGAAAAGTGAGTATTTCACCTCCGGGCTCGCTGTGGAAATTTCAAAGGTAATAAAAGCACAACTCTCTTGGTAAATCGTGAATGGTGCATTGGAGTCTGTGCCCCAAAGCATGGGTGATGTGGACAAGGTTGGTGTAATGTGGTTTTACAGAGAGAGGAGGTGGAAGAGGGGAGCAACACATTGCCTTCCATGGCCTTAAGTCCCAGCAGGTAATGGCAGGTGCTGCCGCATTTATGGCCCAGTTAAGACAACAGGCCTTTATGACCAAGTTAAGACTCTAACATATTTAACAACTTTGAACTTGAAGGGCACAAGATGACCCAGGAAACGTGGCGACTTGTGGACTACTTCAGTGTTATCTTCTTCTTCTTATCGAGTCCACACACAAGATCAGACGTTGTTCAGCCAGAGCTGGACACATTTCTCTGCATCTGCATACAATGGTGTGTCTTGTGCACATCTTGTGCTTCTTGTGCATGGTGGTGGAAACATTGGTGGAAACGAGGCCACGACATGAACACTCTTTCCTTGACCCCAGTTTCATCTACTATCCTTACACTCTCTACACTCTTGTAATTAAGCATGATTGTGCTTATGTACAGTATGATTTTTATTGGACAGAATGCAAAAATAAAATAATTTCACTGTACAAACCCCTTGTAATTTCATGAAACATCCAGTGACACCAATTCTACACTCATCTCACATTCCTATCAACTCAAAATTCATGTTCATTTTCTTAGGCCGGGGAGCAGCCTGGCAGAGAGATTGTCCACCTGCCATAGAGTTGACCAGAGCACAGAGCCAGAATACGGGAGGAGGAAAGGGTCAATCAATGAGATCGCAGCTGATCAGAATCAACTCCAATGTTCCGCCATATCTCCATAAGTCCTTCTGTGTGAAGTATTGTGTGAAGGGCGGTCATGGTGGTGCAGCGGCTGAGTTGCTGCCTTACTGCGCTTGCAGCGTCAGAGACCCGGGTTCGATCCCGACTACGGGTGCTGTCTGTACGGAGTTTGTACGTGCTCCCTGTGACCACGTGGGTTTTCTCCGAGATCTACGGTTTCCTCCCACACTGCAAAGACGTACAGGTTTGTAGGTTAATTGGCTTGGTAAATGTAAAAATAGTCCCTTGTGTGCGTAGGATAGTGTTAATATGCGGGGATCGCTGGTCGGCGCGGACCTGGTGGGCTGAAGGCCATGTTTCCTCACTGTAACTCTAAACTAATAACTAAAACTAAAGTAGCATCTTTTGGCTTCACCTTGACACCACCTTACCTCCAATTCTAAGGTTATGATTGTGTTCTGGGCCACCGTATCGCAGGAAACAATTTATTTCTAAATATGCAATCAAATCCTTTAATCACCTTAAACTCCGCAATTAGATCACCCTTAATCTTCTGTACTCGAGGGAATTCAAATCTACTTCAGGCAAAATGCTTTCATTATCAAACCCCTTCACACTGCAGTTGGTTTGGTGTTGCAGATTGTCCTTCAACAGGAGTTTAAATAAACTTTACAGACAGGCAACTCTTTTTTATTTTCAGGAAGTGACTGGAATGGTGTGAGCCACGATTGAGAAAGGACAGAAAGAGAGAATATTGTTACCCACTCCTGGTAGTTGTGCTGTGATTCACCTAGTTAGCAGAGTCAATGTTTGTCTTTAATTAATAATAATAATAATAATAATAATAATAATAATAATAATAATAATAATAATAATAATAAACTTTATTACGGACTCAAGGTCCAGACAAGGGGCAACATTACGTTAAAAATGCATTGCATATTAAATATCATATATATATGTAAAATCATGGTATATCACATAAAAACGTCATAATTTATATTTAACAAAAACCCACAATACTTAAGTTAAAAATCCAGATTAAAAGATGATCAATGTCCTACAACGAGACAACGATACCAGTGTCTCCACAACTGGGATTCGTAGCGTGTAGTGCTAACCCTTATGTTTGTCAAGGCCACAATAAGCACATTTTTAGAGTCATTTATCCTGCAAATGAATTTATACATGTGATGTCTTAGGATAGCTTCTAAAGTACTGACTCCTGCAGCCACAAACATATTACTGGCACTACACCATCTAGGTTGCCTTAGCAGTGTTCTCATGGCATCGTTATATGCCACCTTTAGTCTCTACATACTTGTCTTTAAATAGTTCGACCACAGGTGCGCAGTGTAGAGTGGTGTGCAGTATGCTCTAAATAGCGACATCTTCACCACATTTGCACACGCACCAAATTTACTCAAGAGGATATTTGCCTGTACATGCAGCATGCGTCGTTGCCTATAAATATCCTCATCATCTGTCATTTGTTCTGTAATAATATGCCCTAGATATTTTATCTTATTACAGACACTAAGATTGTTGTCAGAAAATTTAAAAAGTACTTATAAGGGAGATATTCCAGATATTCTGGTTGTTTTAGTGTTTACTAATTATCATTAGCACAAATTCTGAACCACAGTGAATCAACTCGGACTATCCTTGATCGGTCTTTACTGTCTTTACCTTGCACTAAACGCTATTTTCTTATCATGTATCTACACACCATAAATGGCTCGATTGTAATCATGTATTGTCTTTCCGCTGACTGGTTAGGACACAACAAAAGCTTTTCACTGTATCTCCGTACACGTGACAATAAACTAAACTGAAATGAACACTTTGGACCTTGAAGGTTTCTACTTGAACCATAGCACTATATTTATACCCATCTCACCCACACCAGTGATTTCAAAGGCTTATAGGATTCACACCTTAGCCTAATTTGACTTGTCACTTCTAATTAAAATCCTGTGTGCTTCAAAGGAATATGTTCGGATTCTGTCTACAGGGTGAATAAGAAACTCAAAGGTACACAAAAATGCTGGAGAAACTCAGCGGGTGCAGCAGCATCCATGGAGCGAAGGAAATGGGCAAAGTTTTGGGCCGAAACGTTGCCTATTTCCTTTGCTCCATAGATGCTGCTGCACCCGCTGAGTTTCTCCAGCATTTTTGTGTACCTTCGATTTTCCAGTATCTGCAGTTCCTTCTTGAAAAAAAAAAGAAACTCAGATGCGTTTGTTGAATGTAGTAACACAACAAACCCAACAATGCCACCTCTTCCCCACATTACATTGTGCCCTCTACACTTTCATCCAGCAGGGTGCCATGGTGGCGCAGCGGTAGAGTTGCTGCCTTACAGAGCTTGCAGCGCCAGAGACCCGGGTTCGATCCCGACTACGGGTGCTGTCTGTACGGAGTTTGTACTGTGCATTCTCCCCGTGACCTGTGAGGGTTTACTCCGAGATCTTCAGTTTCCTCCCACATTCCAAGGACGTGCAGGTTTGTACGTTAATTGGCCTGGTATAAGTGTAAACTGTCCTGAGTGAGTGTTGATGTGCGGGGATCGTTGGTCGGTGCAGACTCGGTGGGCCGAAGGGCCTGTTTCCGCGCTATATCTCTGAACTAAACCAAACTAAATGGTACCTGTTCATTTTGTCCCTGGCTTCTGGCAAGGCAGCTATTTCTTGTTTGGTTAAGCAATGCTTGGTTTTGGTGTTATGCGTTCATTCTTCACTTAATAACTGCAATTCAGTTTCAACTACCAACATCTGTTGGTTTTTAATCTTTTTCGAGGTATGAAGGAACACAAAACCGCACCCAAAGGACAACCAGAAATCCCAAAGGAGTGCAAAACGACGTTTCTGTTCCAAGTGATAAAAGTAAAAGTAATGAGACTGAGCAATTAGTAATGTGGTGTTGTATTGATGACTTGGTAATGTACAACAGAAAGCCAAGTATAAATTGGGATTTAAATGTAACGCTGACTTTATTTATTTTTATTTATGCATTTTCCGGGCTCCAGGCATCGTGAGCATGGCTAGTATTTATTGCTCCTCCCTAATTGCTGTTGAGAAGCAGGGGGTGAGCTTCCTACTTGAACTGCTACATCCTTCTGGTGCAGGTTCTCCCGCAGTGCAGCACCTCACGCTGCCTGGGAAAAGCAGCCAACACAATCTGAGACTTGTCCCTCCCCAGTTGTTCCTTCTTCTCCCCGCTTCCATCCAGCAGAAGATATAGAAGCTTGAAAGGCTCAGAAACAGCTTCATCCCCTCTGTTATTAGGCTGCTGAACAGCCCTTCCTTAAGCTGGGGTACTGTCCGATTCACCTCTATCCCATTGTGGATATTGAAATTTGTCTGTGGAACTGATGTGCTGCAATGTTGAGAACCAGATTCTGCACTCTGTATCTTCCCTATTGCTCTATCTATTGTACCTGACTTTAACTTGATTGAATTTATGTCTGGTATCTTGTATCTGTTTGGATAGCATGCACACCTTCTTGCTGTATCTTGCAACGTGTGATAATAATAAATCTAAACTTAAACCAAAACTGGTTGGGTAGGGAGTTTCATATCTTAGACCAAGTGTTGATGAAGAACTGGAAAAAGAAACGGGTCTATTGTGAACCATTTGTTTCATGGTTGGCATGGGCTTGATGGACTGAAGAGGCTGTTACTGTCAATAGTCAATAGTCAATAGTCAGATTTATTAGTCACATACACAATGAAGTGCAGTGAAATGAATTTGCCAGCAGCGGTACAATAAAAAAGAACACACAAAACACAATAAATATTTAACACAAATACATCCACCACAGCATTCATCACTGTGGTGGGAGGCACAAAGTTCAGTCAGCCCTCCTCCATTTTCCCCCGTGGTCGGGACCACAAACCTCCGCAGTGGCCGCTGTGGGTGGCCAGATGTACAGGCCCTCACGTCTGGAAGGTCAGTCCCGAATCGGCGCTTCCCTACCGGAGACCGCGGCTTCAAGATGATGTGGGCCGCGGGCCGGCTGTCGGAGCTCTTCTCCTCCGTGGTCCCCAACGAGGGATCCCAGGCTCCGCAGACCGCGGTTTCAGGATGTAACATTTGGCGGGCCAGCGATCGGAGCACACCCATCTGGTGACCCCTGGCTAGGGCTCGCCCACTCCGCTACGGAAAGTTCACGCTGCGCCCGCTGCTGAAGCTCCGGGCCCGACTCCGGGAAAAGCCGCACCGATCCTTGTTGTTAGGCCGCGAAGGAGGCGACATGTAAAAAGTCGCCTCTCCGTGGAGGTGGCGACCAAAAGCGGTTCCCCCCTTACACCTCCTCACCACCCCCCACACAAGACACAACGAGAGACACTAAAACAAACATTTGGACATACTAAAAAAACAAAAAAAGTAGAAATAACTAACAGGCTGCTGGCAGGGCAGCCGGCTCGCAGCGCCCCCCACAGACCAATGTGCTGTATGGCTTTATGACTATCACACTTGGAGTTATGAATGAGTCTTTGCTCACGGCCCCTGGTGCTTGAAGTGTGGTGTCGACTGATCTTCACGATGGATAACCAACTAAAAAACGAAATAACTATATGACCAACTAAAAAGGACACAAAATGCTGTAGTAACTCAGCGGGTCAGCAGCATCACTGGAGAAAAGGAATAGATAACGTTTTGGGTCGAGGGTTTCGATCCAAAAAGTCACCCGTTCCTTTTCTCCAGAGATGCTGCCAGTCCCGCAGAGTTACTCCAGCAGTTTGCATCTATCTACGGTGTAATTCTGCATCTGCAATCCCTGCCTACACTTGTTTTTGCCACTTTCATTTCACTGCACATCTCTTATGTGTATGTGACAAATAAACTTGACTTGACTTGACTTGACTTGACTTTTTCCAGCTGCCTTTTCTTATCTCCAACAAGCTGCAGAAAGCCCTCCTGCAGTCTCCTGTTCCATTGCTCTTCCTTCTACTGAGCTGGCTTGGGCCTGACAAGGTAAAGTAATCAGGCTACTCAAAAATGTTGGAGAAACTCAGCGGGTGCAGCAGCATCTATGGAGCGAAGGAAATAGGCAACGTTTCGGCACGAAACGTTGCCTATTTCCTTCGCTCCATAGATGCTGCTGCACCCGCTGAGTTTCTCCAGCATTTTTGTGTACCTTCGATTTTCCAGCATCTCCAGTTCCTTCTTAAACACAAAGTAATCAGGCTGGTGCATTGCCAATGAAACATCCAGATGATGGCGCCCCAGCCAGGCTGGTTTGAATATATTATGGAGAGCTCTGTAGTGCACCATTGGGCCAATTGTGCCATTGTTGTGATGGAAGGCAGATGCTGAAAGCTTCCACCCTAAAGTTTCAACGAGGAACAATGACATGGAGTTTGCGAGGCTGTAACTCAGCCACGATCAGGTTCCTGAGGTTCAGTGACCTTTAGTATAATGAATAGCTCCTCCATTTTGATGAATGTGTACACAGAAGGGTCACCGGCTGCTCCTATTGTTCCGAGCTCTTTGTGATTAAATTATCCTGCCTGCTCAGTGACTCGTTCATTCCCGTTTTCTGGCATGACCCAGTACTGAATTCCCTCCTGCCTGGCTGTGGCCTATTTCCCCCTCTGTTGCCGCTTCCTCTCAGCCTTGTTTTCACAGCGAGAGTGTGCACCGCAGGGGAGTCATCGCAGAAGCCTTCAAAGAGCCGCAACGATCCGCTCTCACTGACGGCTCCAGCGGAAATGCAACGGCAGCTGATGCTGGGGAGGAGGTAAGGAGCAGCTGAGACATCGCGGCTCAGTGTGTTGAGGGTCAGACATCTTGGGAGTCTTGACTCCGTCCCACAAGGCGACACTATCCCTCACGTCCTCAGAGCTAGCCATGGATAGACTCAGAGGAAAGACCCAAAGTTTGTACTCAAAGGACAATCAGAAATCCCAAAGGGGTGTAAACCGACTCTTCTAAGTAAAAAAAGAAAAAGTATTGAGACTGTGCAACTCATAATGTGGGGTAGCAATGCTGACTTGATAATGTACAACATTGTAATGTACGACAGAAAACCAAGTATAAAATAGTGTTTAAATATAAAGCTGATTTTATTTATTGTTATTTATGCATTTTCTGGGCTCTGGGCATCGTACAGTTAGAGAGGAGCAGGCTCAGAAATCGAGATTAAAAGGGTCATGGCAAGAGTGGCAGTAGACAAAAATGTTGGGGACACTCAGCGGGTGAGGCAGCATCTATGGAGCGAAGGAATAGGTGGCGTTTCAGGTCGAGACCCTTCTTCAGACCCGAAACGTCACCTATTCCTTCGCTCCATAGATGCTGCCTCACCCGCTGAGTTTCTCCAGCATTTTTGTCTACCCTCGATTTTTCCAGCATCTGCAGTTCCTTCTTAAACATGGCAAGAGTGACTAGTCAGTTCAGAGTAAAAACACATGGAGATGCTGTGTAGGAAATGTGTTGTTCGTGGGAGATAGTACCAGATGGGATCAAACAGTACAGTGGTGGCTTTCTATAAGATGCCTCAGAAGGGATTTACATCAAATATTATGTTTCCCAAGTTGGAACTCTGAATTCTGTTGCAGCCACACAGAGGGATAGCTTGGACCCAAGTGCTGGAGCAACTCAGCGGGTCAGGTAGTAAGTCTGGAAAACATGGATAGGTGTCGTTTCGGGTTGGAAGTCAAAGGAGCCGACCAAAGACATCACTTATCCATGTTCTCCAGAGATGCTGCCTGACTCGCTGAATTACTCCAGCACTGCAGCATCTGCAGTTCCTTGTTTCTAGCTTAGTGTAGTCTAGAGATACCGTGTGCTCTTTGGCCCACCAAGTCCACCCCGACCAGCTATCCCGGTACACTAACACTATCCTACACAGTTGGGGCGATTTTCAATTTTTACCAAAGGAAAAAATAAACACAAGGCGCTGGATTAACTCAGCAGGTCACATCTCATCTCTGGAGAACATGGGTAGGTGATGTTTTTGGATCGCGACCCTTCGTCAGTCTGATTGTAGTGGGAGGGAGAAGAAGAAGGGTCCTGACCCGTAGCAACACCTATCTATCTACCTATGTTCTCCAGAGATGTGGCCTGACCCGCTGAGTTACTCCAGCACTTTATGTCAATACACAATAGACAATAGACAATAGGTGCAGGAGTAGGCCATTTGGCCCTTCGAGCCAGCACCGCCATTCAATGTGATCATGGCTGATCATCCCCAATCAGTACCCCGTTCCTGCCTTCTCCCCATATCTCCTGACTCCGCTATTTTTAAGAGCCCTATCTAGCTCTCTCTTGAAAGCATCCAGAGAACCTGCCTCCACCGCCCTCTGAGGCAGAGAATTCCACAGACTCACCACTCTCCGGGAGCAAAAGTGTTTCCTCGTCTCCGTTCTAAATGGCTTACTCCTTATTCTTGAACTGTGGCCCCTGGTTCCGGACTCCCCCAACATCGGGAACATGTTTCCTGTCTCTAGTGTGTCCAAGCCCTTTGTGTGTCCTTGTGTGTCCAAGTCCTTAATGTGTCCTTTTTTTGGCTCTAGAGAGAGTTGGAGAGGTGATGTTCCATGAACAGCTGCCTCTCTAGAGAGAGGAGGTGATGTTTGGGAGGTGGTGACAAAGAAGCTTTTTGGCAAGTTACCTTCGTATATTTTGTGGATACTGCCTACCGTAGTTGGTGGGTTGACTTGGAAAGTAGTACACGGGGTCTCAATGAATCAGTCCACCAAGTCTGCCAGGCTGTTGAAATTCCTATGCCTCGTGCATCCAGGAAAATAGGGAGGATTGCCTCACTTTCCTAGCTCGCTGTTGCAGAATAGCCAGCCTTCAATGGAACAAGAGCGATTCTGTGGCTGCTCCAGTTAAGCTTCTGATTAATGGTGGGCTTCCAAGCTGAGAAATTGGCCCGGCCAGTCTGACTGCTGACTGCCAAGGTGACTGTCTGACGCGGTGGAGGTGAGAACAAAAAGATTAAAGAAATAAGATCTGTGGACACGGTTTTAGGAAAATAACATGGCCGTTGGCCGGCATTTGGAGTCCTCAAGCCAAATGTAAAGTTTTAGAAAAATGTTTCACAATGGATTCCTCCCACATCCCATAGGCATGTGGGTTTGTAGGCTAATTGGCTGATATAAATTGTTCCTAGTGTGTAGGTGAGTGGGAGAAACTTGGGGAGCTGATGACAATATTGGAGGGGGTAAAGTTAGATTAGAATAGTGTAGGATGAATGGGTTGAGTCTGATCAACGTCGACTCGAGGAGTCAAGGGGTTTGTTGCTTGCTGATTCTCTCTGGAAAGGGAACTAATGTCAGAGTCTTCTCTGAGGCCAGCACTCCCTGCACTGCAGAGCCAAGTTATTCTCAGTAAGGGTTTCGGCCCGAAACGTTGCCTATTTCCTTTGCTCCATAGATGCTGCCGCACCCGCTGAGTTTCTCCAGCAATTTTGTCCACCTTCGATTTTCCAGCATCTGCAGTTCCTTCTTGAACATTTACTCTCAGTTGGGTTGGGTCTGCTGCAGTTTGCACTGGAAACAGAATTACGTTGCCTGAAAGCGACATAGTGTGCTGGTGCAACCCAAAGCATCAGGCAGCATCTCTGGAGAACATGGATAGGTGATGTTTTGGGTCAGGGCCCTACTTCAGAGGAGGTTGCGGTTGAATTCTGGCAATTCGCCTCTTAACCTGAACTCGAAAGAGGGAGCACATTACGCCAATTTTGGCCTCCCTTCACTGGCTCCCAGTGCACTTTCGAGTTCATTTTTAAATTATTTTATTTGTTTTTAAATCGTTGAATGGGCTCGCCCCGCCTTACCTCTCTGAGCTGCTCCACCCATACGCTCCTGCCCGGTGCCTCAGGTCAGCTGATCAGCTGCTCCTTGAGGTACCAAGGTCTAAGCGGAAGCTCAGAGGGGATAGAGCCTTTTCTGTTGCTGCTCCGGCACTCTGGAACACCTTGCCGTTGCACATCAGACAGGCCCCCTCACTGTCCATCTTCAAATCCACCCTAAAAACTCATTTTTATTCTCTGGCTTTCGACACTGGCTGAGACATTGCTCCTGTTTTTAGTGCTTTTAATGTCTTTTAATTTTTACTGTTTTATAGTCCTTTGTTTTACGGTTTTTAATGGTTTGTAATAACTTCTTGTCCATGAGTTCTCATGTACAGCACTTTGTGGCAACTGCAGTTGTTTAAAGTGCTTTATAAATAAAGTTATTATTATTATTATTATTATTATTATTATTATTAAGTGATCGATGCACAGTGGCGAGGGAAGATTTTGGCAGATGGTTGGACGAAGGCCAGTGATGAAAAAAGAGTGAGGTAGGAAGATTAGAATAGAAGTGGAAGGAGTCGAGGGGAGGGTGAAGGGGAAATAAATGGGTGCACATACAGGTGGGGCCTAAGGAGGACAGAGGGGATAAGAAGGGTGGGGGGGAGTTGCTTGTAGGTTAGTTACCAAAAGTTGGAGAATTCACATTCCCTGCTCTGTCATGATACAAAATTACCAGATGAACAAAACATAAGGTTCAAAGGGTGCAGCAGCATCTATGGAGCGAAGGAAATAGGCAACGTTTTGGGCCGAAACGTTGCCTATTTCCTTCGCTCCATAGATGCTGCTGCACCCGCTGAGTTTCTCCAGCATTTTTTGTGTTCCTTCAATTTTCCAGCATCTGCAGTTCCTTCTTAAACACATACGGTTCAAAGGTACGATCAAAGCTTCCGTGAAGAAATGTATTATCCCTACCGAATAAGGGGTGGCATATTGGCGCAGCGGTAGAGTTGCTGCCTTACGGCACCAGAGGCCCGGGTTTGATCCTGACTACGGGTGCTGCCTGTATGGAGTTTGCACGTTCTCCCTGTGACCGTGTGGGTTTGCTCCGTGTGCTCCGGTTTCCTCTCACATTCCAAAGACGTGCAGGTTTGTCGGTTAATTGTATTCCATCTTCTTCTTTTCGAGTTGGCCTCGCTGTCATCGTCCATCCTGAAAAGGACGCAGGCTTCCAGCGACAACCAGTGGAAGCCATCACTTGTCGCAATAGATGATTGGACACGGAGGGGAGGCTGGCTGGACTATGGTGCCATCCTCACCTTGGTGCCATTTATGTTATGTTGTGTCGTGGACTTTCTGTGTTTGTGCTTTTTTTAAATTCAATTTCAATTTTATTTTTAATATGTTTTATTATTTATTTATTATTTCTTTATTTTTTTGTGATTTTTTTTAATGATACTGCCTGTAAGGAAAATTCATTTCGTTGTCTCAAATTGAGACAATGACAATAAATTTGAATACAATACAATATAATACAATGATGGTGGTAGCAGAATTAGCTCGGGATACTTCCAGTATCCAGCCCCGCGACATGGACACTTCTGCTATCGGGACCATAGTATTAGTTCATTTTCTTTTTTGGTATTCAAAAAAATTGTAAATTGTCCCTAGTGTGTAGAATAGTGAGAGTGTTTTAGGTGATCCCTGGCCGGTGCGGACTCGGTGGGCCGAAGGGCCTGTTTGCCGCGCCGCATCTGTAAAGTCTGAAGTCTAAGGAACACCTGGTTGATGACTGCCTAGAGTGGACATGCATTTGGCACTGTGCAGAGAATATTGAGGCCAGGGATCAGGAGCGCACAAAAGCCATGAATGAGCAGTTCGAGGAGCACACTGCCTTCAATAAACCCCCCACCCCCCCCCCACAACCTCACCCTCCTCCTGTCCCATCCGCGTAAGAGTCTACACTTCCCACGTTGGACTCATCAGCCTCCTCCCAGCCCACAGCCACCATTGTGGACGCGAGGACTACTGTTGCTCCTGAGGTACTGTCTAAGACGAAGAAAAAGATAAAGAGGAAGTCTTTCCAATAATGACATTGAGACATGTTAATTGAAGCTGGTTATTAATGGTAACCACCTTGAGGCTAATCATTTATATTCAACAGAGGAGCTTCCCTCATTAGTAAAGCCTGTCGTGGGTGGTGAATACTCTGGCAGGGCGTATTGTTATAGACCTGTCTTCAACTGACATGCAGAGTGTGGGCCTAACTGAAGGGCGCAGCAGGCCCAAGGGCCCGAATGGCCTATTTCTGGTCCATGTTTCTTTTTCTTATTACAATCTCCATAAAATAATATTCCTGACCTTAACTCCAGGTAAGAAACAAAAATAATGGAAAAAGGCACCCAGAGTCAGGAAGTAGGAGGTGTGGGGGGGGGGGGGGAGGGGGGGGGGGGGGGGGGGGGGGGGGGGGGGGGGGGGGGGGGGGGGGGGTGGTGTCAGGGGGGGGGGGGGGGGGGGGGGGGGGGGGGGGGGGGGGGGGGGGGGGGGGGGGGGGGGGGGGGGGGGGGGGGGGGGGGGGGGGGGGGGGGGGGGGGGGGGGGGGGGGGAGGGGGGGGGGGGGGGGGGAGCTGAGCGGAGCCGATCACTGACGCCATATAGACAGCCGGCCATTTGTACTCAGACAGGGCTAAGATACAATCAAAACACAGAGGTACACGCAGCTCACCAGGCTGCAGATTTCAGAAACTGGAAAACCTTTCCTGTTCCAGTAAATATTTTCACTTGCTGTAAATGCATGGAAACATATGCGGAGTGGACTCCCAGGAGAGTGGAAAAGCTAAAAGAATAGAACTCTTGTTTCATGACTGTAATCCAACTAGGTCAGGAGGAAGCAGATATCCCTAATTGCCATCCGAAACAATGCTGCCCTTACCTGGCTGACACTTTTAAAAGCAGAGGAATGGTGCTGCCTATTTGTAATATTTAAGGGCAGCGGCAGCTAAGTTACTAGGCTTCCGACTGTCCAAAGTCACGAGGAGGGGGGCTTCTCTGTGTGAGCAGGCTCACTGGTCATCTCGGTGGGATAACGCAGCAGTATGAATATTGAAGATAGGTTCAAAATGCTGGAGTATCTCAGCGGGACAGGCAGCATCTCTGGGGAGAAGGGGTGGGTGACGTTTCAGGTCGAGACCCTGCTTCAGACCATGAGTCAGGGGAGAGAGTGTCTGGTGATATGGAAGGGTTAAAGTGCAAAAGTGACAGATCAGAGCAGGTGAGATGTAGAACGGTTTATTGTTAGCTTTATGTGCAATGTGACAAATGAACCATATTGTATTGTATTGTATTGTATTGAGGGGAAGGTAACACCATGGCATACATTCAGTAATATTTAATTGGGAGGACAGGAGGATTAGTTGGAGAACTATTGATTTCTCTAATTTCAAGTAACATGTATTCCCTCCCTCTCCACTGCTCCCCCACCCCAGATGTCCTGCTAGTTCTGCTGTTCGTATCCATATATCACTTCGTTATCACCTCTTCCACAGCCAACAATGAACCATTGTGGGCTCCACCTCTCCTTGGTCATCGGTGCCAGCACTGATTAGTTCTGATCCTTTTCATACATCTAGTTTCCCTTTCCCTTGACTCTCAGTCTGAAGAAGAGACTCAACCTGAAATGTCACCTATCCCCTTTGTCCAGAAATGCTCCCTGACCCACTGAGTTACTCCAGCACTTTGTGTCTATCTTAGGTGGGACCTGTCCTGCCCAGTACAACCTGTACAGTCTTTTACCCAGAGTAGGGGAATCAAGGACCAGAGAACCTAGGTTTAAGGTGATAGGGGAAAGATGTCATTTGAACCTGGGGGCACCTTTTTCACTACAAGAGTGGTGGGTATATGGAATGAGCTGTCAGAGGGGGGCAGTTGAGACAGGTACAATAACAACATTGAAAAGACACTTGGACAGGTACATGCGTAGGAAAGGTTTAGAGGTTTATGGACCAAGTAAGGACAAATTGAACTAATTTAGATGGGGAATCTTGGCTGGCATGGACAGGCTGGGCCAAGGGCCTGTTTCTGAGATGCATGAGTCTATGACTAGACAGGAAAGGGCACCTAATGATGGGAGTATACCCTGTGGATGAGACTGAGTGAGCGGTAGCATTCGTGCTTTGTGTTGGCACATTTCACAACTGTAAGTAGAGGCCATGCTCTGGGTAACATTGAGACGGGATGAAACATTGGACTCCATACAAGTGAAATCACAGAATAAAGGAGTGAAACATTGTCCTGAAATGTTAAATCTCTTTCTCTCTCCCGAGGTGCTGCTTGACCTGCTGAGCATTTCCACCATGTTCTGCTTTTGTGCCAAGTTTCCAGCATCTGTGTTTGTTTGTTTTTCAAGTTGCAAAAAGCTATTCAGCCAGCCATGTTAACCAGTTCAATTTAGTTAAGTTTAGTGTAGCTTAGTTTAGTTTAGTTTAGTTCGGTTTAGTTTAGTTTCATTTAGTTCAGTTTAGTTCAGTTTAGTTCAGTTCCAGTCTAGTAGTCTAGTCTAGTCTAGTCTAGTCTAGTCTAGTCTAGTCTAGTCTAGTTTGTTGGGACAGCATGGAAACAGGCCCTTCGGCCACAAAGTCCACACTGACCATCGACCACCCCTTCACACTAGTTCTATGTTATCCCACTTTCTCGTCCACTCCCTATGCACTCTCGTCAGCAGCGGACGGGCTGCAGCGGGCCTCTGCAGCCCGTCCGCGTTTTTATTATTTTTTGTCTATGTTTATATGTAGTTTTTGTTATTTTTTTTGTGGGTGTGTGTGGGTGTTGGGGTTGGGGGTGGGGTGGGAGGGAGGGGGCAACTTTTAAATCTCTCCCTGCACGGGAGACCCGACCTTTTCTTGTCGGGTCTCCGTTGTCGTTGGGGCTGCAAATGAGGAGCGGCCTCCAACAGAAGAAGACGGGGACTCTGGTGCTGACTCACCTCACCGTCGCGGAGCTGGCCGAGTCCAGAGCGGGAGGAGTGGTGGTGGAGCGCTGCTGCTGCTGCTGCTGCTGCTGATGCTGATTCGGAGGCTGCAACTGCGGGACTCTGCGAGCGCCCGCTGGGGGCTCCAACATCAAGACCCGGTGTGCGACCTTGCACCACCCGGCGTGGCTTTAATGGCCGCGGGACAATCGCCATCGCCAGCCGGGGGCTTTGACTTTGACTCTGACATCGGGGGGGGGAGAGTGCAATGGAGAGATAAGTTTTTTTGGCCTTCCATCCCAGCAATGTGATGGATGTTTATGTAAAATGTAAATTGTGTTGTGTCTGGGGTCTATTTGTTTGTAATGTATGGCTGCAGAAACGGCATTTCGTTTGGACCTCAAGGGGTCCAAATGACAATTAAATTGACTCTTGACTCTTGACTCTTGACTAGGGGCAATTTACATGGGGCAATTAACCTACAACCCACACGCCTTTTGGACATGCAAGAAAAGTGGAGCACCTGGAGGAAATGCACGTGGCCACAGGGAGTACGTGTAAACTCCACACAGACAACACCCGCGGTCAGGATCAAACCCGGGTCTGTGAGACGGTACCTCTACCAGCTGTCCCACTGTGCTGCCCTACGCTTTGTGGAGTTACCCAGTCACAAGTGTGACTCTTCGTTTTCCCTATAATACACCAGTTCTTTTACCTTCAAATATTTATCCAATTCTGTTTGCAAGGGCACAAATAAAAGAGCAGCAGAGTGGCACAGAGAGAAGAACAAGGTGGCACGGCGGTAGAGTAGCTGCCTTACAGCACCAGAGATGCAGGAACAATCCTGACTACAGGTGCTGTCTGTAGTTGTGGAGTTTGTACGTTCTCCTTGTGATCCCGTGGGTTTTCTCCAGGTGCTTCGGTTTCTCCTGTATTCCAAAGACGTGCAGGTTTGTAGGTTAACTGGGTTCTGTAAATTGCCTGTAGTGTGTAGGTAGAACTAGTGTACCGGTTTTGTAGACAGGTTTAGTCGACGTGGACTCGGTGGGCCCAAGGTCCTGTTATCAAACTGTATCTTTAAATTAAACTAAACTAAACTAAACTAAATCCACCTCCACCAGAGTCCTAGGCAGTACATTCCAAATAGGTACATGCTGCATTAAGAAAAGGTGTTCTCTAATCTTTGTTTTCATCACTTTAATCTACTTCCCTTGATCTTTCTGCTCCATCAACAGGGAGAACTTACCCCCATTTCCCACGTCCAAAAGCTATCATTTTTTTGCGTATCTTATTAAGCTTCTCTACTCTCGATACCTGTGGCCCAACAGAGAAAATGCTTCATCCTCAGGGCCGTTCCAGTAGATCTTTCCTGCATCCAGGACTTGGACACCTTTTCCAAAGATGCGGTGATTGGAATTAGATGCAATAGTCTGACCGGTCACCAAGCCAGTGTCTAGCAAAGGTACAGCATTAGGTTCTCCATCTCTGTTTACAAAGTCTAGCAAAGGCTGCAGCCCACAGCATTTCACAAAGTAACTGGCTCATTTTACCACAATTACCAAAAAATGTACTTGATCCCATAATGATGTGAGGCCGTCATGAATGAAGTAATTCTAATGCACGAAAATTTTAAACGCTGCAGAACTGCTTCCAACCTGCCCTTTAGAAATGCCGATATACCCCGAAAGGTCCTGGCAATGTTGAACAAAGGAAAAAAAGGACATTTTATTTCTAATCGCATTCAATTAGGCGCAGCAGTAGAGTTGCTGCCTCACAGCACCCGGGACCCAAGTTCGATCCTGACTAAGGGGTGCTGTCTGTACGGAGTTTGTACGTTCTCCCCGTGACCGCGTGGGTTTTCTCCGGGTGCCCCTGTTTCCTCCCACATTCCAAAGACGTGTACGTTTGTAGGTTAATTGGCTTCAGTAAAAATTGTAAATTGTTCCTAGTGCGTGGGATAGCGCTAGTGTACGGGGATTGCCGATCAGCGGGGACTCGGTGGGCTGAAGGGCATGTTACTGTGCTGTATCTCTAAGCTAAACTAAAATGTTGAACATGCTGTAAGCGGTACTCAAGGAGCAATTTCTCCATGATAAGTGAGGATGCGGAATCAATGGGCAATGTCGACTTTTCTTGCTCCTATTCATTATATTCATTGTCCGATCATAATTGATCTCTGTAGAAAGATGTAGGCTCATGGTTCAGACTTTCAAAAGAAAAATCTAACATGAAAAATCCTGGACAAAAATGCAACAGACCTAACAATTAGCAGCAAAATTAGAAGCAAGGGCATGAAACGAAAGCTGCCAAGTCAGGGTGTAGATGATGGCACCTCCTCATCTCTGAGCTGGAAGGTTGTGAGTTCAACTCCCACTACAGAGAGATGAGCACTAACATCTAGGCTGATTTCATCAGTGTAGCATTGACATTGACGTGGGTTGGAGAAGTTTTACATAAGGTGTCTCCCTGGGCCCTCAGCTGATGTTGTGAAGTGTAGATGTCCATATCCCCAGAACTTCATCTTCTTGCGTATGACGTGCACAGCCTAAAGTTGTCGGACAACTTGTTCTATTTGATCTTATTTGATTGTGTTCGCTGGGTTGATTGCATTCGTCGAAACAGGGTGGACCACGTGAAGGTTGCAATCTCCCACCCCATCCCCAGATCAATCAATATGACAAACAAACAACGAAAACTCTTCTAAACTCGCAGATTAGGTTGCCGCAGTGGGACAGCCCCTTAAGGCACTCGTTGACACCTCCACTGTCTGAACTGCGGAGACACGGTATTTACTGTAGAACATTTTCTAAACCACTTCGGTATGAACCAGCATCTGCAGTTCCTTCATACACTTCCTACACACACACAGCACGGTGGCGCAGCAGTAGAGTTGCTGCCTTACAGCGCCAGAGATCCTGACTATGGTTGCTGTCTGTATGGAGTTTGTACGTTCTCCCCGTGACCGTGTGGATTTTCATTGGGTGCTCTGGTTTCCTCCCACATTCCAAAAACGTTCAGGTTTGTAGGTTAATTGGCTTTGGTAAAAATTGTATATTGCCCCATGTGTGTAGGCCAGTGTTGGTGAACAGGGTGATCGCTGGGCAGCGCGGATTCGGTGGGCTAAAGGACATAACTCCGCGCTGGATCTCTGAACGCCAAACTCTAAACATGGTATTTCCTGTAGAAAACTTTCTGTAACCACTTCGACATAAACCAACATTTGCAGTTCCTTCCTACACATGGTATTTTCCGTCTTTACTTGACATCAAAATGGGAGATTATCGCTCGCACTTGGAATGAGGGAGGATTCAGCTGAGTGGAATGTGGGACAGCTGCTTAGGCCATCATTCTCCTGTTAATGTGGAGTGATTTCTGCCCTGAAACACTGGGCTGAATACATTGTGTTGTGTATTTCAGGGCTTCGCTGCTCTCTCTCCTGAGACAGTTCCTTCTCCCCTGTGCTCGGGGACACTGCGAACCATCTAATGCAGCAGCAGCAGCAGCAACCTCGCACACGGGCAAAGAACAGGTCACGAGTCCGCCGTGCCTTCTGCAGCCTTTTCTCTCTTTCGTTGAAACTTTAACTGGGGCACAGTTCATAAAAATCCCTCCTCTTTAGAAGAATGTCGCAGTCTCACAGCCAACAAATGGGAAATATGAAGAAAGCAAGGGTGGATGAGCAAAACTGTTGTGTGAGCCATAACATTTTTTTGCACTAAACCCTCGGATTAACACTTAAGACAGTGGGATGCATTTGACCTGGCAAATCTGAGCTGTAACTCAAACAGAGTTTAGGTTTTTAATGCACCAACTCCAAGCAGCACATGAGGCGTCTGGCTGTTCTGAATTGGAGCCATCTACAATGCCTTTAAGTTCACACCTAGCAGTGAGCCATTAATAACTCTCTCCCTTCAGATGCCTTACAGTGGTCGGCCCAAAGCTAATTTACACCTCGAAAATGCCAAGCAGAGCTGTTGGGTGCTGTGTAAGGATTGTGTGGGTCTGGGCTGTGGGTTGGAATGTTTGCTGCAGTTCCGCTTGGTATCGGCTCGTAAAAAGGGAATCAGAAGGCAAGTAAATTAACTAATCTTGACCGAGTTGAAGGGTCAGCCAATTCTTTGGTGTTTAAATATGACCAACTTTTCCCAATATGGGAACGCAAGGGCAGGCAGGTTAAAGGTGAAGGGAGGGTAGACCTACTGCCTGGGTATTTGATGTTACCAATTAAAACAAAAAGGAAGTTAGAAAAGAATAATTCAATTGTAGTAAGTGTAATTCTCAACCTTACCCAAACGGAAGAAGTTCCCCAATAAGTACTTCATATAGGAGAGATAGAAATAATTGATAGTAACTCAACAAGTTGGGCAGCATCCCTGGAGAAAAGGAATAGGTGATGTTTCGGGGCGAGACCCTTCTTCAGACTCACTTCTTCAGACTTCAGAGGCTGAAGAACGGTCTCAACCCGAAACATCACCTATACCTTTTCTCCAGAGATGCTGCCTGAACAGTTGAGTTACTCCAGCTTTTTGAGTCCACCTTCAGTGTAAACCAGAATCTGCAGTTGCTTCCTACAGCTCTTCAAAATTTTAGTTTAGTTTAGTTTAGTTTAAAGATACAGCGTGGAAACAGGCCCTTCGGCCCATCGGGTCTGCGCCGACCAGTGATCCCCGCATATTAACACTATCCTACACACACCAGGGACAATTTAACACATACCCCAAGCGAATTAACCTACATACCTGTCCGTCTTTGGGTTGTGGGAGGAAACAGAGGATATCAGAGTAAACCCACACAGGTCACGGGGAGAACGTACAAACTCCGTGCAGAAAGCACTCGTAATCGGGATTGAACCCGGGTCTCTGGCCCTGTAAGCACTGTAAGGCAGCAACTCTACCGCTGAGCCACTGTGCCTCAGTACACACAAGACATTAAACTTAACCAACCAAACTAAAAGCACGACAAAGGCCCGGCATTCACACACTTCTGGATGCGATAGCCTTGTACATCACAAGGGCTGGATAATCACTCATTCTGCAACATACATCCTCAATGCTGGACCTTTCGATGTGCAACACCAATTCTAAGCCAGATTGTCGGCTCAGCTTCTTAGTGTTTCGTTGGTTTCAAATCCAAAATCAGCAAAGTCTAAGCTGGCAAGCCTGTGGTGCTGGTGGTGCACAGTAATATCAACCACACCGACTCCCAATAGATTTAAAACCAGATAAAAAGTTGTTCTTTTAAGAAGGAGATGAGGAGAAATGTCTTTAGTCACAGGGTGGTGAATCTGTGGAATTCTTTCTACAGAAGGCCATGAAGGCAAAGTCAGTGGATATTTTTAAGGCAGTGATATGTATTGATTAGTACAGGTGTCAGCGTTTATGGGGAGAAGGGAGGAGAATGGGGTTAGGAAGGAGAGATAGATCAGCCATAATTGAATGGTGGAGTACATGTTATGGGCCGAATGGTCTGATTCTATTCCTATTACATGTGACATGATCTATCCTGCCAAAAGACTAGGCTTGTATTCACTGGAGTTTAGAAGGATGAGGAGGCATCTTATAGAAATATATAAAATTGTAAAAGGACTGGACAAGCTAGATGCAGGAAAAATGTTCCCAATGTTGGGTGAGTCCAGAACCAGGGGCCACAGTCTTAGAATAGAGGGGAGGTCATTTAAGACTGAGGTGAGAAAACACTTTTTCATCCAGAGAGTTGTGAATTTATGGAATTCCCTGCCACAGAGGGCAGTGGAGGCCAAGTCACTGGATGGATTTAAGAGAGAGTTAGATAGAGCTCTAGGGGCTAGTGGAATCAAGGGATATGGGGAGAAGGCAGGCACGGGTTATTGATAGGGGATGATCAGCCATGATCACAATGAATGGCGGTGCTGGCTCGAAGGGCCGAATGGCCCCCTCCTGCACCTATTTTCTATGTTTCTATGTTTTTAAAAGGGCAATAATATACTGTGTCTCAGGGCACTGTTTTACGAAGACGACAGTGTCCTGGACAATGTTCATCCGTTAAAGGACCGCTAATGCTGATCATCAGCTCACACTTTTTATGGGAGTTTGTTGTGGACAAAATAGCAGCCAAGTTTCCTACAGTAAAACTGCAATGGAAGTTTATTAGTTGAGTGGCAAGATTTTTTTTCATTTAATTGATGCCTCTGTTTTACTAGGCACAGGGAGTATAAAGGAAACCTTACTTTTAAATAAATGGAGGGCAGTGTTCCAAGTAGCATACGAGCAGGCTAGAATTGACCCTGAATTATACCGGGCAGATGAATAATAGCTTAAGGATAGCTAAATACAGAGGTGAAGTCATGC
Source organism: Leucoraja erinaceus (assembly GCF_028641065.1). Lineage (NCBI taxonomy): Eukaryota > Metazoa > Chordata > Chondrichthyes > Rajiformes > Rajidae > Leucoraja > Leucoraja erinaceus. The sequence continues at coordinate 11,834,613 of NC_073410.1, read as the reverse complement.
AAAGCTTCATATGGTGCGTTCACAACCTCCAAGGTGGGAGAAAGCTGAAAAAAAGAGGTGGGGGCAGGACAAAGCCTAGCAAGTGATAGGTGGATACAGGTGAGTGGGGTTTGACTCATCCGCTGATTAATCCCCCAAACCTTCAGTCCTTCCACCACAACCATCTGCTTTCTCTGAGTAAGCCAGTTCTGAATAAAAGTCACCATGAATCCTATGCATCATAATCTTCTGGACCAGCTGACTATGAGGGACTTTATCAAATGGCTAAAATCCATGTCACTGCAAAAATCCATGCAAACGCCTCCGTTGCCATGCGGTGAGGACGGAGAGGTTGAGAAGGAGTTTCTTCCCAGAGGCCAATCGGACTATAAACGCCTATCTCACCAGGGACTAACTCTACTGAACATTTTTCCTTCCATTATTTATTATGTAAAAGAATATGTGTGTTATGATTGTGTTTATAGTTTGTTTGGTTGTTTGGTTGTTTGTCTTTTGCACAAAAGTCCGTGAGCATTGCCACTTTCATTTCACTGCACATCTCGTATGTGTATGTGACAAATAAACTTGACTTGACTTGACTTGACTTGACTTGTAGACAACATCCATTGCCAAACCCTTATAGATCACCTTGGTCACCTCAATAAACTCAATTGAGTTCATAAGGCAAGACCTTGCAGACAAAGCCATGTGGACTGTTCCTAATTAAACACAAGGTGCTTGGGGCAAAGAAACATCAAACAGTGCAATTTAGTTTAGTTTAGTTTAGTTTAGTTTAGTTTAGTTTAGTGACACAGCACAGCACAGAAACAGGCCCTTTGACCCACCAAGTCCGCACCAACCATTGATCCCTGTATATCAACACTACCCTACACACACACACTAGGGACAAGTTACATTTACCAAGCAAATTAACCTACAAACCTGTACGTCTTTGGAGTGTGGGCGGAAACCGAAGATCTTGGAGAAAACCCACCCAGGTCACGGGGAGAAGGTACAAACACCGTACAGACTGCATCCCGTTGTCAGGGTCTCTGGCGTCAGTAAGGCAGTAGCTCTACCACTACACCACTGTGCAAGTTAAATCTAAGGTTATGGTCAGCAAGCTACAGAAATCTTCACTTCTGATCTCCACCACAGAGGCATGAATGACGCCTTGGAACTAAAGGTGGAGGAAATCATTGATGTTGATGGGAGAAGGCCGAAGGGGGTTTTGTAGATGTCAACGAGAATTTAAAACAGACTTCTATTTAATAGAAAGTTTGTTCATGGCTGGTTTACAATTTAGTTTTCCAATTCCTTTTAAATATTTATAGTCTTGTCCAAAGCCAGAGAGATGAAAACTTAGATTACAGTGTGGGCCGTTTTGTTACAAGATCAAGCAAGAACACAACTGGCTTCTGGCTAGCCTTACTTGGAAACCTAAGAGCTCCCAACATTGAAAAAAAAAGGATTTTATTAGAATCACTGTTTATTCAAGAATGCATACTACTTTTCGTTTAGTTCTTGATTAGGTTTGGGTTTCCATAGACTTACATTTTTTAACCGCCGTTGGCAAACAACAGCAAAAAAAAACATAGTATTTCATATATTTATGGGGATGACAGTAGATTAATCTGGGAGAAAACAAGGTCAAATCCCATCATTTGAGGCCTCGAGCTGAAAGAAGTCTTAAAAATTGGAAGTAAAATGCTGAAATAAGCAGGTGCAACCACAAAGCTGCCAGATTATTATCAAAACCTAGTGAATTCAAAGATAATGCATGGAAACAGGCCCTTTGGCCCATTGAATCCATGCCGACCATCAATCATCCATTCACACTAGTTCTATATTATCCTATATTCTTATACACTCCCTACACACCAGGGACAATTTTCAGAGGCCAATTAACCTACAAACCTGCACATCTTTGGGATATGGGAGGTAATTACAATTAAACACAATTAAAAACAATTAAACAAAATTCTCAAATTAAAATATTAACATTTTTATCAATGCATTTCGTTGTCTCTGTACTGTACACTGACAATGACAATTAAATTGAATCTGAATCTGAATCAGAGCACCCAGAAGAAGCCCACATGGTTACAGAGAGCATGCCAACTCCACACAGACAGCACCCGTGGTTTCTGGTGCTGTGAGGCAGCAGCTCTAACTGCTCCACGCAGCAGCAGACCACACATGAGTATATCAGGACATGCAACAGAGAAAAGAAGCAGTGCAGAATACAGTGCTACAGCTACAGAGAAAGTGCAGGCAATAGAAATGTGCGCAGACCGTAACGAAGTAGATTGGAAGATCGGGAGTTTATTGTTAGCAAATGAAAGGTCCATCCTTGTCCGATAACAATGGTGGTATTTGCTTTCAAGATTTTGTACCTTCTGCCTGACATGAGAGTGAAGAGAGAATGGGCAGGATTTGAGTGATCATTATGACTGCTTTCCTGAGGCGGCACAGATGCAGTAGATAGGGGGAAAACTGTTTTACTTGATGGACGGGACTGCATACGCAACAATGTTTAATTTCTCCTGGACTTGGGCAGAGCAGCGGCCATGATGAACTTTGAAGCATCTAGATGTAAATAAAAAATGGATATGGTGTATTAAGGGCAGCACAGTGGTGCAGCGGTAGATTGCGCCAGAGACCCGGGTTCGTTCCACATTATTTTTTCCGGAAAGGTTTTTTTTATTGGATTTTTAAACAAATGTACAATTTACAAGAGAAGGTAGATAGCTCAAACAATTAAAAAAAAAAAAAACAATTAAACAAAATTCTCAAATTAAAATATTAACATTTTTATCGATAATATATTCAACCTTCTGCGATGACCAGCGTTCACAGAAGGCCTCCAGAGTCCCCATGCATGGACACCGTGTGTTCCCTCTCCAGGCATCGTTCCTCACTATGGGAGCTGTCCGTTTGTACGTTCTCCTTATGACCATGTGTGTTTTGGTTGGTTGCTCCGGTTTCCTCCCACACTCCAAAGGCATGCAGACTTGTAGGTTAATTGGCTCTGGTAAAATTGTAAATTGTCCCTACTGTGCGCTACTGTGGGTGATCGCTGGTCGGCGCGGACTTGATGGGAGTCTAAAGTATCTAAAGTCTAATGTCTAATGTCTGTGAAAATTGGTAAGAAATTGTGGAATTTCCTTAATCTTATGGTGGTGGTGTGCTTTCATGGCCATGGTGCTAAGGTGGGTTAGACCAGGACTAACTATTGGTGGTATTCACACCTTGGAACTTACAACTTTTCCTTGTTTCAAGTTTCTCCTGCAACTCTTGGTTCTCCAGGAGGTACCAGTTACACGGGGACATAAGGCATTGCCCACGGCACAAGGGGTGAGGCACAAAGAGTGACACAAGAGTCCTCCTTTGCGTATGTTCTGTGGAGGGAACTGGGTCAGTTCTCCACCGCACTCTGAAAGGCGTTGCAGCATCGATGGACCCGGCCAAATCGGCAGATGGACCTTTACACACCTGAGAAACCTCAAACCCAATTCCAAGTGCCAACTAAGGCCAACGTCCAACCAATGAATCAATGAGCATGTACTGACAAAGGGAAAACGCTCACCTCTAGCCTACTTACTCCTGCACAAGTAGAAAGATGTAAGTGAACAACATAAAAGCTGACTTTTATGTTTAGTTGGCGTTGTTTGCTGTTAAATTCAGACATGGTGCTTACATCCTGTTGTGTGAGTTACAGACTGAAGCAGTGAGATTAAGTGTGGAGTATGATCCTCCATGCTTTTAAAAACTAGGACATGCAAGCAGTCATTAATCATCGCTTATTGTTACAGTTGGAGGCACCTGGAAGGTTTTCTCAGTGTTTGATGCAGGAAGTTCATCCAAGTCTTCATCTATTTTGAAGCCCCTGGGGAGATAAGAGAATAGTTGCTTCCTGAAGAAACTTTGTACTTGGGAACTTAAAAGGAGAGGGGAAATCAAATAAATTACTGTTGTAATATTCAGAGTATGTTTCCTACAGTGTGTGTTGGGAATATGGAAAATAAGACAAGGTACATGAGGTAGAAGGGTATCTATTTTAAGGGATAACTTCCTGAGTTATAGTCATGGATAATGCGATTTATGGGAGGGAGCAGAGTGAATGTGCTCTTGCTCAAAGCACCCGCTATTTATTTAAAAACTTTGCAAATAAATTAAAGTAAATAGAGTTATAAGTAAGCCATGAGTGTGAATGTCTCTGATTGGGTAAACAGGGGTTTAGTTTAGATCAGTTTCATTTAGTTCAGTTTAGTTTACTGTATTTGAGTTTAGTTTAGAGATGCAGCGTGGAAACAGGCTCTCCAGCCACCGAGTCTGCAGCAACCAAAAATCACCCAAACACTAGCTCTATCCTATACACTAGGAACAATTTGCAGAAGCCAATTAAAGCTGCACAAACCTTTTGGAATGTACGAGGAATTCGGCCCACCCGGAGGAAAAGCGCGCAGTCACAGGGAGACAACTCCGTACAGACAACACCCGTAGCCAGGGTCGAAGCCGGGTCTCTGGCGCTGTGAGGCAGCAACTGTACTGCTGTGCCACTCTGCTGCCTTCATGATGACCGCAGGATGCAAGGGGGAGAGGGGGACGACAGAAACTGACCCACAGTGGGACTGAAGTGGAGAGGGGGAGGGGGATAGAAGATGGCCGGACAGAGAAGGGAGACCCAGACCACAGCGAGCAGGGAGCCTACCATGTCGTGGGGAGAGGGAGAGGGAGAGGGGAGAGGGAGGAGAGAGGAGAGGGAGGGGGAGAGAGAGTGGGAGTGGGAGAGGGAGAGAGAATGAGAGAGAGAGGAGCGAGAAGAGGGGGAGAGAGAGAAACGGAGAGAGAAAAAACAAACAAGCTGAGCTTATATCACTCATTAATGTTTCAAGTCTGACACTCTCATCAGAACTAAGAAAAGTTTCTTCCAATCAACTTGCTCACTGGAGAAATAGAATCACAACATCAGAGAAACCTGTGGATTCTGGCCCTCAAAAAAGCACTTGAGAATTAATGCGCTAAGAGTTTCAGGCCTTGCCATTCTCTTGGTGAAATCATCTTTCCTCAAAAATCCTTTTACCTGACACCTTTATTGATTCTGTAAAATAAATCAAATTCTTCCTTGGCTCACAATCTGTCTCGAGTGGTTTTATGTGCTTCTATTAAATCTTCCTTCAGCTTCCTGTGTTTATGTGTGTGTCTGTGTGCGCGTGTGTGTCTGTCTGTGTGCTTGTGTGTTTGTGTGCCTTTGTATGTGTGTGTCTGTGTGCGCATGTGTGTCTGTCTGTGTGCGTGTGTATGTACGTGTTTGCGCATGTGTGTCTGTCTGTGTGCATGTGTATGTATGTGTGTGTGTGCATGCGTGTCTGTGTCTGTGTGCGCGCGTGTGTGTGTGTCTGTGTGCGTGTGTGTGTCTGTGTGTATGTGTGTGTGTGTATGTATGTATCTGTGTCGTGTGTGTATGTGTCTGTGTCTGTGTCTGTGTGCATGTGTATGTGTGTGCATGTGTGTGTCTGTGCGCGTGTATGTCTGTGTCCACGTGTGTGTCTGTGCGCATGTGTGTCTGTGTGTGTGTGTGTGTGTCTGTGTGCGTGTCTGTGTGTGTGTGTGTGTGTGTGTGTGTGTGTGTGTGTGTGTGTGTGTGTGTGTGGTGTGTGTGTGTGTGTGTGTGTGTGTGTGTGTGTGTGTGTGTGTGTGTGTGTGTGTGTGTGTGTGTGTGTGTGTGTGTGTGTGTGTGTGTGTGTGTGTGTGTCGTGTGTGTGTGTGTGTGTGTGTGTGTGTGTGTGTGTGTGTGTGTGTGTGTGTGTGTGTGTGTGTGTGTGTGTGTGTGTGTGTGTGTGTGTGTGTGTGTGTGTGTGTGTGTGTGTGTGTGTGTGTGTGTGCGCGCATGCGAGAGAGAGAAAGAGAGAGGGAAGTCCTATTACCATGCAAGTGCATTTCAACAAAAACAAAACACACGCTCACCACTGTGTGCCCAGAGAAATTTAGCACCAGTTTCACATCCAAGGAACTGTGTAGGTGCTGTTAATTCGACAGTGCTGAGCAACTTGCCATTTCTCAGCTCTGAGTGATTCCCACAACACTGCAGTACAACACTGCTGAGCGAGGCATTGTCAGATGACCATCTTCAGATGAAAATGAGATCCACTCAGCCCTTTAGTGTGTAAACAACATTACTTCTCAGAACAAAGATTTATGTTCTAAATCCCCAGCCAATGCCTAATCCTCAATTAATAACAAAGAAAAATAGATGATACTATTAACGTTGCAGCTTGTTGCAATTTTCTGGGTACAAACTGACTTCTACATTCCCATCAATGGATCACTAAGATTAAAAAGTACTTTACTGGTGATTGTGAAGCACTTTGGTTTGTCTACTGTTTCTGAATAACACCTTGTGAATTACTCATGTTCTGTTAGGCTTGTAAGATTGTACAGTAGAAAGATTTCTGTGGCTCGGTGAGAGGATTTGCAGACTTTCCTCTATCATAACTGATACCATCGTATCTGATCATAAGAAACCAGAAAGATAGGAATATAAGGAGGCCATTTGGTCTCTTGTTTGCTCCGCCATCCAACCTACCATGGCCAGTTTTCACGGACTTTGCTGGCTTTACCTTGCGCTAAACGTTATTCCCTTATCATGTATGTGTACATTGTAAATGGATCGATTGTAATCATGTATTTTCTCTCTGCTGACTGGATAGCACTCAGCAAAAGCTTTTCACTGTACACATGGCAATAAACTAAAGAACTTTTGCCACTGCTCTACAGTGCAGTGGAGAGATAAGTTTATTTGGCCTTCAATCACAGCGAATGGATGTTTATGTAAATTATGCTGTGTCTTGGGTCTATGTGTTTGTAATGTATGGCTGCAGAAACGGCATTTCGTTTGGACCTCAAGGGGTCCAAATGACAATTAAATGTATCTTGTATCTTGTATCTATCTTGTATCTTGTATCTATTTCCTTTAACTCTACATTCCGCCACTATCCAGTAATACCGTACAGACTGCGCCCGTGGTCAGGATCGAACCCACGTCTCTGGCGCTGCAAGGCAGCAACTCCACCACTGCACCACCCTGCCACCTTACGTCATGTACCCTGCTGTCCACGGAGTGATGGACCACAGGCATATGCTGTGTGCTGATGTGGAATTTAGTAATCACCTCTCAAACCTGCTGCAGCTCAGTAGGTGTGGAGATCAAAATAATTTCACATGCACCTTGGCCAGGAGGCTGCCTTCATGGGCCAAGTCTTCCGATGGAAAACAAGCATTTAAAACGTCTGCAAAATATTGAATTAATGCTAATCACCTCAGCAACGATGTACGCAAGCAAGGAAAGTGTACCTGGAAAGTTAAAAACCATTAATCCTTCCCACAGTGTGTGGAAAGAATGCACGGCCTTAAACACTTTCAAAATATTATAGAGATTAAGTCTCTATTTCCTTTACCAGACGTCTCCACTCTAAAGACTAACAAGCCTTGGAATAATGCAAAATCTTTGTTAAGCTTTCATAATACACTCTCACTCACAGACATTTTGTTGATAGGAATATTTGGTCTCAGGCACCAATGCTCAGACTTGTATTAATTCTTTGCACACTATAATGGAAAAACTGCTGGTTTTAATAACCTCCAAAAAATATAAAACCAAGTCTATTGGGACCCCAGATAAATAGCTCACTAGCCCAAGCCCTGGCAAGGAATCCTTCTCGATCCTTCTTCTCCCATCATAGTTAAGGTTGAATAAAATGGAAGGTGATACAATCTTTGAATTGGCGCCCTCTTTAACTCTGGATTGACGCAAAACTGTGTTGGAAATTGCAACTATCTCAGGGTGACCCATATCTGGTTTATTCACAAATACACAAATCTCATCCAGTTGGCTGCTGCATACCTCCCGGATGTTTTTGTCAGTCTCCCTACCTGCTTCCACTACCTGCAACCTCCGCCAACCACCTGCGACCTCCGGGAACCGCACGGGAACCTTGGGTGGGGCGCAAAGTCTCCAGAGGTTTCCGTTCAGGTTTCCCAAGTGGGACAGGGGCATAAGGGTATGACCAGGAGGACAGAATTAGTTATGTTACCTGGTACCGCGGATTGCACACCAATGCCTCTGCTTCCTTAGAAGGCTTAAGAAGTTCGGCATGTTCCCGTACAAATCTCACCAACTTCTGCATATGCGCCATTGGATGCATCCAAGACCGCAAGAAATTGCAGCAAATTGTGGACGCAGCCCAGACCATCACACAAACCAACCTCCCTTCCATTGACTCCATTTATACCTCACATTGCCTCGGCAAGGCCAGCAGCACAACTCAAGATTGAGTTGCACCCTGGCCGCTCCCACTTCGCCCCTCTCCCATCGGGCTAAAGGTAAAGAAGTGTGGAAACGCACACCTCCAGATTCAGGGACAGTTTCTTTCCAAATGTTATCAGGCAAGTGAATCATCCAACCAGTTTCAGTTACGTTTCAGTTCAGTTTATTGTGACGTGTACCGAGGTACAGTGAAAAGCTTTTGTTGCGTGCTAATCAGTCAGCAGAAAGACAATACATGATTAAAATTGACCCTTTACTGAATAGGGAATAACGTTTAATGCAAGGTAAAGCCAGCAAAGTCCGATCAAGAATAGTCCAAGGGTTTCCAAAAAGGTCGATAGTAATTCAGTACTGCTCTCTGGTTGTGGTAGGATGATTTAGTTGCCTGATAACAGCTGGGAAGAAACTGTCCCTGAATCTGGTGGTGTGCTCTAGACAAGAAACTAAACTGTACTGATTGTGACTCGGGGCCGGATGGCATTGTTTCTGGCCAAAGCTTCCTGTTGGCGTCGAGAATCTATCCTCCCTATTACTTGCCAAGGTGAATTCAATGTGCTGTACACCTAAGATTTTGCCAGTCGCTGCTAGATTAAGAATTCTGATTGCAATGTGGACATCAAGCTGTGGTGGCAACATGATTGCAACAAATGTCCAGAGGGCATAGGTTTAAGGTGATGGGGAAAAGATTTAATAGGAATCTGAAGGGTAACCTTTTCACACAAAGGGCAGTGGGTGTATGGAATGAGCTGCCAGAGGAGCTAATTGAGGCAAGGACTATTGCAAAGTTTAAGAAACAGAGAGGTACATAGATAGGACAGATTTAGAAGGATATGGGCCAAATACAGACAGATGGGACGAGTGTAGATGGGACATGTTGGTCACTGTGGGCAAGCTGGGCCAAAGGGTCTGTTTCCATGCTGTATGAATCTATGACTCCATCATTCCATGACTATGAATGGTAGAGCAGGCTCGGACCATTCAGCCCATGCTTCTATTCTTACCTATAAAGCTTGACCAGGTTCTGTAAAGGACATTTCTACACCCTACTTGATTTCTTCTCCTCACTTATACCAAGTGCAATATGTAGGGTATCACGGTGGCTCAGCAGTAGAGTTGCTGGGTGCTGTCTGTATGGAGTTTGCACGTTCTCCCCGTGACTACGTGGGTTTTCCCCGGTTGCTCCTGTTTCCTCCCACACTCCAAAGACGAACATTAATCCAAAGATTAATTTGGCTTTGATAAAAATTGTAGATTGTCCCTAGTGTGTGTAGGATAGTGCTAGTGTACGGGTATCGCTGGTCGGCGTGGACTCGGTGGGCTGTAAGGCCCGTTTCCGCGCTGTATCTCTAAACTAAAGTAAAGTCTGTCCCTTGTTTGAGAGTCAGCCTGATCCTATAAATACTCCATAGCTTAAGGGCTGGAAAACTGATAGAAATGTTAAGAACTAACTCCAAAGTTCCAACTCACCGCTGAGAATTGGAGAGGCTTCAAACAGCCTTGTACATGGTAATCATTAATATCCCGCAGTACCTTTTGCTGAATGAAATAACATATATTAGTCATCACTGATAGAGGATGTTTAAAGCTTGTGTACCCTTACAGGACTGAAATGTACTGCTGGTGAGGGCCAGTGGTTGATAGTTTATCATTAGCAGTGTTTTATCACTACCAACTGCCCCCCAATCACCTCCCATCTTCTCTGCAACTTAAGCTGTTATCTTCTCCCTTTCCTCGCTCTGACAATGGCTCTTGGACATGCAACATCTCTCTCCGCAGTTGTTGCCTTACCTGCTGAGTTTAGTTTAGTTTAGAGATAAACCGCAGAAACAGGCCCTTCGGCCCATTGAGCCCGTGCTGACCAACAATCCCCGCACATTAACACTGCCCTACAGACACCAGGGACATTTATTTTTGATTGACTTACTAACCTGTACGTCTTTGGAGCGTGGGAGGAAAACGAAGATCTCAGAGAAAACCCACGCAGGTCACGAGGAGAACGTACAAACTCACTACAGACAGCACCGGTAGCCAGGATTGAACTCGAGTCTCCGGTGCTGTAAGGCAGTAGCTCTACTGCTGCGCCACCGTGCCGCATTTTTTTATCTCAGACTTCTGGCATCTGCATTTTTTTAAATTACATTTCATCCACCACTATGCATGAGTTGTGGGCTCAATGGAGCCATTAGAGGGGCCTTGGATAGGTCACATTAAGGTAGCAGCCAGCATCCAATCACGAGCAGGTTTATTGATACGTGGAATGCCTGGGGCTCCTTGAAGCCAAGAACGCAGCAATATAATTCTACATTTCCCAATTATTCTCTCATGGGCTCTGCTTAGATTTTCCATTAATTTCCCCTGGCCTTGTTTATTACTGAAATCATTTGTAATCGCAGCTTTGCTTTATTGATGTTAGTTCTGTTCCAGTTGCCAAGACACTTATAAGACATGATGCTTCCAATAGGAAACATAAAACTGGGAGCTTGGATGAGCTGCTAAAACCAATCAGCACACAAGGCGTAAGCACTTGTGGACAATGTTATTGTATGTGTTGGCCACTTGGAGAGAAAATTAGGCGTCAACCTTACATTTAGACTTTATACTTTAGAGATACAGCGTGGAAACAGACCCTTCGGCCCACCTGCTCCATGCCAACCCACGATCAACCCGTATGCTAGCTCTATCCTACACACTGGAGACAATTCACATTTTTTCTCCAAAGCCAATTAACCCTACAAAGCTGTACATCTTTGGAGTGTGGTAGGGTGAAACTGGAGAAAACCCACATAGTCAAAGGGAGAACCTACAAGCTCCATAAAGACAGCACCCATAGTCAGGATCAAACCCGGGTCTCTAGCGCTGTAAGGCAGCAACTGGGCCACTGCGCCACTGTGCCACCCTTTACTCAATTGATTAATTTTATAACATAAAGGCCACTCTTCCCACCAGGGAATTTCTATTGTTAAAGAGACATAAATATTTGAGAATCCATGTTCTGCTGCAGCCTTCATCCGCCTTCCCAGCCGTTGTGATGCTCCACTGAGGTCAGCCATCGTCCTCCTCCTGTTCCACCGTTGAGGTCTCGGTTGGATTGCCCTTTGTCAGAGATCTCCCCCTCGACCTTACCACCATGGGTGGCCCTTCCAGGAGCATAGCTCCAAACGGCATCGCCCTCAGGATCTCAGGACCACACAAGCTTCTCCACCACGACAAGGTGACTATGTGGCGTGCACAGCCTAAAGTTGTAAGACAACTTGTTCTGTTTGATCCTCTGTTTGTGCACGCCAGGTTGATTGCATTCGTCGAAACAGGGTGGACCACGTGAAGGTTGCAATCTCCCACCCCGACAAGGTGACATTCCACTAAGAAGATGTATGTAATAAAAAGGTGCAAATGCTATAACTCGGTGATCAAGCAGCATCTCTGGCAAACATGGACAGGTGACTTTTTGGGTCCAGAGGGGACCCTAGTATTATCTTTAATCGGACTTTACTGGACTTTATCTTACATTAAACATTATTCCCTTTATCCTGTATCAATGCAACTATCTGTGACAGGACAGATATACAAAGAACTGCAGATGCCAGTTTAAAACAAAAAAAAGACACAAAGTGCCGGAGTAGTTCAGCGGGTCTACATTTTGTACACTGACAATGACAATTAAAATTGAATCTGAATCTGAATCTGAGTCAGGCAGCATCACTGGAGAATGTAGATAGGTGACGCTTTGTGTTGGGACCCCAAGTTCAAGTTCAAGTGAGTTTATTGTCATGTGTCCCTGATAGGACAATGAAATGCTTGCGTTGCTTCAGCACACAGACTCGGGAGAGTGAAGGTTTGAGGTTTGTGCGGACAGTTTTGTGCGTGCAAGTGAAACTCCGAAGATAGCATTGAAGAATATGTAACACGATATGTTCACAGTTCTGAAAACAAATATGTTGAAACAACAATTTTGGGACAGAATGTGAAGCCAGATGTGCTTGAAGCCTATGTGGAGAAGTAAATCATTAGAATGACTCATGCCTGGAGGTGGTATCTCAGAGTGCCAAACGTAACTGGCAGTGAAGAGCTCAATGAACAGAGGGACCAAGATATCCAGAGAAATAATGGTTTGAATGTTCCGGTGCATATTGGCGTAAATAGTTAACCATGCATAATTGTATGTATTCAAGTAGTTCATGGTCTGTGTGGGGTTTTTCGTTTGTTTTATAGAGTTATGGTGGCACAGGGCAGCAGTGGTAGAGTTGCTGCCTTACAGCACCAGAGACCCAGGACCGATTTTGGCTATCAGTAAGGAGTTTGTACGTTCTCCCTGTGACTGCAAAATTTGTACATGAACAAAAAGGCCTAAATTGATGTTTCTGCTACAACAGAACTGCAAAAAAAGATAGGTACACAAAAAAGCTGGAGAAACTCAGCGGGTGCAGCAGCATCTATGGAGCGAAGGAAATAGGCAACGTTTCGGGCCGAAACCCTTCTTCAGACCTTTGCAAAAAAAGATAGCTTGCCAATAGTCCCAGGAAGGAGTGGGATGGAGGAAGGTTGGCGATATGCAGAACTAGATGGGGATGGGATAATGAGCAGGTGAAACAAGATGGATGGAAGGAGGGGGCGATGGGAAGGGTGAACAAATGGAGAAGAAAACTCGTTTTTTCAGAGCAAATGGCTGTGCTGTGGTTTGGGTTTGTGGCAACTGTTAATTGAATGTAATTTCATTTAGTAATATTAATTTTCACAAAATGACTCTACCACAAATATTTCACCGTCTGCTAACCTGAGAGGCAGAAGTTTGATCTGAATGTTTAAGAAGGAACTGCAGATGCTGGAAAATCGAAGGTAGACAAAAATGCTGGAGAAACTCTGCGGGTGAGGCAGCATCTATGGAGTCTGTAGAAGGGTTTCGACCCGAAATGTTGCCTACTTCCTTCGCTCCATAGATGCTGCCCAACCCGCGGAGTTTCTCCAGTATTTTTGTCTACCTCCTGTTTGATCTGAATGTCCAAGTTTGGGTTTTACCTGCTCTGTACCCACCCTGGAACCAGTCCAAACTCCAAGCAGTAGGGCTCACTTTAAGGTCGAAGGAGTTATTCTGGAGTTACAGAACAACCTGAAGATCTCGGAGATCTCATAATTCAACCGCGTTTCTGAACTTACCACTTGTTATTTTCCAAATTTTCTTTATATCAGGACAGGTCCAAGGATAGGAACGATTTAGCTGAGAGATACAACATGGAAATAGGCCCTTCGGCCCACCCAGCCCGTGCAGACCATCGATCGCCCATTCACATGAGTTTCTGCACTATCTCACTTTCTCATCCACTCCTTACACGCTAGAGGCAATTGATAGAAGCCAATTAATCTACGAACCCAAGGGTGTTGGGGATGTGGGAGGAAACCGGAGCACCCGGAGGTAATCCGTCATGGTCATAGGGAGGACGTGCGAACTCCACACAAACTGAACGCAATGTCAGGATTTCACCGAAGATAGACACAAAAAACTGGAGTAACTCAGCGGGACAGGCAGCATCTCTGGAGTGAAGGAATGGGTGACTTTCGTGTCGAGACCCTTCACCCTTGGTCTCTGGTGCTGTAAGGCAGCAACTCTATCAGCTGTGCCGCTGTGCTACCCTCAAAGCGATTTGGGACAGGCGTGGGTAAATGGCACCAACTTGGATGGGGCATCATGGTCAGCATGGACAAATTGGGCCAAAGGGCCTTTCTCCATGTAGTATAACTCTCTGACCACTGCAAACACACACCATTGGCAGGGTGCAGTGAAGCAATGTTATTATTCCCTGACATTCAATAATCCGAGGATGCAGCGGATGTTATGTTTATGCAGCTTGCGAGGTCCCTGCACACAGCTGTGTTCTGCAGCTGGACTTAGAGAGTGCATGACAGTTGTGGCTTGGCTTGTGGTCTATAACATGCAAGCATTGATATTAAACAGCACGGCTTCATTGCAGCAGAAAACCTCCGGTGTATTGAACTAGAAAGTTTATGGGAGACGACAAAGTTGGAAAAGTGCTAAATATAAACTGTTATATCATTGTCACAATGAATAACCAAGAAAGAAAAATAGAGAAATTCTCCAATATCTCAAGATTATCCAACATTGTCCACCAGGCATCGATAACATAGATAAATATTTATTGATAGCGGTGTTTCGGCTTCATGTGGATATGATTTGCATAAGAAATATTAAGCATCGAAAGAATAAAGTTTTGCATTTATGTAACCTTGTCTTCAAATAGAAAGACTGCATGGATTATTATTGCCAACCACCTCCCACCAGTAAAATACAGATAGGAAAGGTTTAGAGAAGTGAGGTTGGCCAGTCATCACTTCCCTGCACGTGGGCAAGTGGGACTCGTTCTTTCAGGCAATATTGTCGGCATGGGTGAGTTGGGCCAAAGGGCCTGCGTTCATGTGGTGTAGCACTATGACTAATTGTGATGAAGATTCCTTGACCAGAAACATTAGCTCTATTTCTCTCTCCACAAAAGCTACCTAACCTCCTGAGTATTCTCAGTAACCTCGTTTCGATAGAAATTCTGGAGGAAAGGATTAGGTGACGTTTTGGGTTGAGACCCTTCTCCAGAAGACCCTTCTTCTCGACCCTGCCTCAACTACCTCCTCTAGCAGCCCGTTCCGTACACCCACCACCCTTTGTGGGAAATGTTTACCCCTCAGATTCCTATTAAATCTTTTCCCATTCACCTAAAGCCTATGTCCTCTGGTCCTCGATTCACCTACTGTGTGTTTCACATTGTGTTTTTGATTTTTGTTTTTGGACTGAATTCTGTTTTTAATTTGTGTTTCTGTGATGTCTTTATTATTTATTTTATTCTGATTATATGTTTTATATTCCTGTTGGGAAACTACGTAAGGTGTCCTTGAGATGCTTCCTTTTGGCCCCCAATAAATTTTCCATTATTATTTTACCTTTATTGTCAGGGCACGAGAATAACACTGTACATGTAGAAACCACTAGAAACATAGAAATTAGGTGCAGGAGTAGGCCAGATCGACCCCTTCGAGCTTGCACCGCCATTCAATATAATCATGGATGATCATTCGGCCCTCAGTATCCCGTACCTGCCCTTTCTCCATACCCTCTGATCCCCTTATTCTCCACACATTCCACATCTAACTCCCTTTAAATACCTGCTCAAAATGAACTGGCCTCAACTACCCAGATGTGGAAAGAGAGGTTCCAGAGATTCACCACTCTCGGGTGCAAAAAGCATCTATTCTTCTCATCTCGGATTTTAAAAGATTTCCCCCTTATCCTTAAGCTGTGACCCCTTGTCCTTGACTGCCCCAACACCCGGGAGTTTCTCCAGCTTCCTGTCTCCAGCCTGTCCAACCCCTTAATTGGTATTTTGTTGGTTTCTATAAGATCCCCTCTCAATCTCCTAAATCTAGAGAGTATAAAACAAGTCTTTCCTGTCTTTCTTCATAAGACAGTCCTTTTGACAATCCCAGCATAAGATCAGTGCAACGGTGAACCTTCTCTGCAGACTTCCTCTATGGCAATAATGTCCTTCCTCAGATTTGGAGACCAAAACTGTATGCAATACTCCAGGTGTGGTCTCACCAAGACCCTGTACAACTGCATCTACCTGATCTTTTCCTCTTGATTTTGTCACTTCTTTATTCTCTCAACATAATTAAAGCATCACACCAGTGTTACATTCCAGCCAAACTCTTTTAGGGGCTCAACACTCTTCCGAAAGTTCAGAGAATTGGGCGTGACAGTCCAGCCTGGAGAAGCAGCCACTTCACCTGTTTGTTGAGTAATGTTCCTGCATGGATTGTTGCAGCTGATCCAGTGCCATCTCATTTTAAGAACATAATTAAAAAAAAAGTGGGAGCAGGGGGGAGGCCACACTGCCCTTCTAGTCTGTTCTCCCATTTCATAAGATCACCTTTGACCTGCTTGTCATTTGACACACCAGTCTACTTTCTCCATAACTCTTTAGGGGCTCGACCTCTTCCGAAAGGTCAGAGAATTGTGCGTGACAGTCCAGCCTGGAGAAGCAGCCACTTCACATGTTTGTTGAGTAATGTTCCTGCATGGATTGTTGCAGCTGATCCAGTGCCATCTCATTTTAAGAGCATAATTTAAAAAAAGTGGGAGCAGGGGGGAGGCCATACTGCCCTTCTACTTTGTTCTCCCATTTCATAAGATCACCTTTGACCTGTTTGTCTTTGACTCAGTTTTCTACCTGTTCTCCATAACCTTTCACCCCCGCACCAGAGGTCACGAGTTGCTAGGAGCATTCTACGCCTGCCAAGCGGTGCTGGGATCAGGTGTTTCAGTATTTGAACTTGACACCTTCTTAAATGTGAAAAGATTCTTGAAAAATCTGCTGTGAGGAATGTTTGAGAACTTCTTAATTCTCATTGATTTATTTTACTTCCCTGTCTCGCAGAAGAGGAGACAAAGAGATGAAGCAATTCTCAGAGGACTGTGGTGCTCACACCAGTCCTCGTGGAGCTGTCCAGCACAGAAACTGGCCCTTTGCCCCACCATGTCTGTGCCGACCTTTGTACACATTTACACTTGTAATGTTTTGGGAGCAAATCTGTGGAGAAACTTTCAAAAAACAAAGGACCTCACTTATACTGATGAATATTGTCAAGCTAATTAACAAATGTGACCATATCAGGAATGCTAACTTACAGAGTTTATTATAGAATGACGTACTCCCAGTGAAATAGCCTTCCCAAAAGGGATCAATTTTAGAAAGACAGGCAAGCAGATGTCTGGGCTGTGTGTATGGGGTGGCACGGTGGTGCAGCGATAGAGTTGCTGCCTTACAGCACTGGAGATCCGGGTTCGATCCTGACAAAAGGTGCTGTCTGTATGGAGTTTGTACGTTCTCTCCGTGACCACATGGGTTTTCTCCGGGTGCTCCGGTTTCCTCCCACACACCAAAGACGTAGAGGTTTGTAGGATAATTGCCTTTGGTAAAATTGTAAATTGCCCACAGTGTGTAAGATAATGCTATTGTACGGGGATCGCTGGTCGGCACAGACTCGGTGGGCTGAAGGGCCTGCTTCTGCGCTGTATCTCTAAAGTCTAAGCTCTCTGATGTCTCCCTGATGTACTAAACTCACTGGCACGGGAAATACAGTAATAGTCATGACCAAGTTACAGGATTATGTCTAAAACCAGAAACCTTACCATAGCTTTGCAATTTGCTACTCTGGCCACTGTGAGTGATTGCTTTGCTCGAGGGGAACTCAGTCATTTGAAGTGTAAAAATAGAAAATTAAATAAAAAGTTGGCAGTAAGGCAGTCCGATGATTATTGCACGTTGCTTTGTTAATTCATAAGTGAGCATTGAAATATGGGAAGTGCACACAGAGGGCAGAACCTAAATCAATTCAAAGGACAACTAGTTTTATTATGTGTGTCAACTTTATTTTAAAACAGCCTACATGTGATGAACTTTTGTAAACACACGACAACCATGTTCTAATCAGCAAGATGCCACAATAGTAATATCAATCGAAAAATAACGGGTAGAATCATTCAACTATAGTGGCATGGGAAGTTAGTCAATCTATCAAGTTTATGCTAGATCCCAGCAGACCATAGTCAAAGTATTGAGGGATATGGATCACATGCAGGCAGAGGAGATTAGTTTAACTTTGGCATCATGTTCGACACAGATATTATGGGCCGAATGGCCTGCTCCTGTGCCGTGCTGTTCTACTTTTTAATGCTTTATTTACGAGGAGGTTTACGAGAATGATCCCAGGGATGAGAGAGTTAACGTATGATGAGTGTTTGAAGGCACTGGGCCTTTACTCGCTGGAGTTTAGAAGGATGAGGGGGAACCTCATTGAAACTTACCGAATAGTGAAAGGCTTGGATAGAGTGAATGTGGAGAGGATGTTTCCACTAGTGGGAGAGTCTAGGACCAGAGGTCATAGCCTCAGAATTAAAGTACGTTCCATTAGGGAGGAGATGAGGAGGAATTTATTTAGTCAGAGGGTGATGAATCTGTGGAATTCATTGCCACAGAAGGCTGTGGAGGCAAAGTCAGTGGATATTTTCAAGGCAGAGAGTTATGGGGAGAAGGCAGGAGAACGAGATTCAGAGGGAAAGATAGATCAGCCATGATTGAATGGTGGAGTAGACTTGATGGGTCAACTGACCTAATTCTGCTCCTATTACTGATGAACTTATGAACACTATTTTTCTCAGACCCATTCTCCTGCCTATCACATGCACCCTCTATATATTATTCTCCCTCATGTACATGTCCAATGCCCACCTAACATATTCTGGTTACACCACTCTCAAAAGGATAACTAGAATGAAGATGCGAGTTCCAAATCATAGCTACACCACCTAAATATTTATTTCCCTCACATCTCCACTGTAGTTTTGTCCAACATTTTAAATAGGCTTCCCCTGTTTTTGCTTAACGTTGGGACAATGTTAACCAACACTTCAGATGGTGCCAAGCCTAAATTACGTATGCATGTATACTTACAATGTTTACTTACAAAATTCTTAAGGGGTTGGACAGGCTAGATGCAGGAAGATTCTTCCCGATGTTGGGGAAGTCCAGAACAAGGGGTCACAGTTTAAGGATAAAGGGGAAGTCTATTAGGACCGAGATGAGAAAAACATTTTTCACACAGAGAGTGGTGAATCTCTGGAATTATCTGCCCTTGTGGCTAAGGGTATGGAGAGAAGGCAGGTACGGGATACTGAGTTGGATGATCAGCCATGATCTTATTGAATGGCGGTGCAGGCTCGAAGGCCTACTCCTGCACCTATTTTCTATGTTTCTATACTTTGTATACTTTGGGCAGCTTGGTGGCACAGTGGTAGTGTTGCTGCCTTACAGCGCTGGAGACCCGGGTTCAATCCTGACTATGTGTGCTATCTGTATGGGGTTTGTACGTTCTCCCTGTGACCTGCATGGTTACTCTGGGTGCTCCGGTTTCCACCCACACTCCAAAGACATACAAGTTTGTAGGTTAATGGCCTTCGGTAAGATTGTAAAATGTTCCCAGTGTGTGAAGGATAGAGTTAGTGTGCGGGGATCGCTGGTCGGTGCAGACTCGGTGGGCTGATGGGGCCTGTTTCCCCACTATATCTCTAAACTAAAAACTAAACATGAACAGAAAAGGTCTCTCCATTTTGAACATTTCAGGGGCTTTGACAGCATTGTGGAATAACATCATCCCCAATCACCAGGACCCAGTGCTCCAAACCCACTGGATAGTAGAGACCTATTGGCTGACATATTTCAGTTTAGGGTCAGGTTTAGGTTTATATTGTCACAAGTACAGTGAAAAGCTTTGCGTGGCACGCTATCCAAACAGATCAGATATACCATGGATAAATATAATCAAATCAAACTCAAGTACAATAGATATAGCAAAGGGGAAGATACAGAGTGCAGAATATACTTCTCAGCATTGTAGTGCTTCAAGCCCTTTGTCTGCAATGGGTAGAGATGAATCAGACAGTACCCTGGCTTATGGAAGGACCGTTCAGAAGCCTAATAACAGAAGTGGATATGTATAATAGGCCAATAAAGACTATGGAGATATGCAGTGAGTAAATCAGTTCTATAAGTAGATATACAGTAAGTAACACAGTTCTTGACAATCTGCAAAATGACCACTAAAATTGGGGGAGTGATCATCTTGGTTCAGTGATACTGCAGGGTAGTCTGCTGCAGACAGTTGCTGCATTTTAATTGATCCACCACTGCTAAACTTCCCCCCCCCTGATCATAAGACCAGGTTATCAATCAGACAAGGGGGTGGGAATGAGCTACTTTTCCCTCAATTGTTAGGGTGACGAACAAGCACAATGGATACTATCGTTTAGTTCAGTTTAGTTTAGAGATACAGCGTGCAAACAGGCCCTTCGGCCCACCTAGACCAGCGATCCCCATACATTAGCACCATCCTACACACGAGGGCCATTTTACAATTTTTACCAAAGCCAATTAACCTACAAGCCTGTGGGAGGTAACCGGAGCACCCGGAGGAATCCCACGCGGTCACGGGAAGAACATGCAAACTCCATACAGACAGCACCCATAGTCAGGATCAAACCCAGGTCTCTGGCGCTGTAAATGGCCTGTCCCACAAGCTATTTTTCAGGCGACCACAAGTGATTAGGCTGTCACCACATGGTTGCCAGGGTGTCGCCTGTAAGGTCGTGAGTCGTCTCCTCAGTCGCCCAAAGAGACGTAACGTCTTTCTGGTCGCCGCTGGATTTTCAACATTTCGGAGGTAATCAGCGACAGTGGGTTTGGCGCCAATGAGCGTAGCTTGAATCCGCCTGACGTAGTTGTCGTCAGGTTCACGTAGGTTGCCGCCGGTGATGACTTTGGGATTTTTTTTGTTGTTAAAGTAATGATTCTATTTCAAATTTTATGCCGAAGGGGGGGGTCCAGTCGCAGGTTTTTCAGCAACCTGTTACAACTATGACAATCGCCGGCAGTCACCCAAAAATAGCCTAAGTGTTACAGGCCCTTAAGGCAGCAACTCCACTGCCATGCCGCGATAGGCATGGACCTTCTTTGGTTGAGTTCAATGCTAATATCTATTCAAGAGGCTCTGGGCCTCATCCATTCCACCTGATGACATTAATTTATCCAAGGACCTGCCTAACACAACCAAGAACCCTGCCTGTTTTGATTAATAGTCATTCCAAAATGGTTGCAGGCAACAACTGCTGAGCTGGGCTTGGCAGGTATCTGCAAAGGGAAAGCTGAATGAAACTCCGTGCTGGCTTAATCAGCAAAATTCTAATTAATACCAATCTCCATGTATCGACCTCAGTTCAAAGGTTCTTTGTTTAAATTGCCAAAACTATAAAGGGCCTCAAGTCAGAAATCAGAGACAAGAATAGTCCGCATTAGTCATTGCTTTCAGTTGCTGGAGAAACCTTCGTCTGTGGATACTGGTCTGTCTGGTGTAATTGTTACTTATGAGTCAGAAAAATAATCGCTTTATGATATTTTCTGGTCTTCCAAAAATAATCTTAATACATATCATCTTACCATATGGGCCTGAGACGCTGGCTTACAGCTTATAAACTGTTTAAGAGTTTCATCATGGTCATGGTATTTCTGGGCTAACACTTTAATGGTAAAAATCTGGTCCACTCTGGAACAACAAGAGTGGCTCATTTTTCTTCACTCCTTTGCGATCAGCTATTAATGCACTCTCTCCTAGGGACTGACTAATAGCGCAAATTGGTCAGACATTTCCTAGCCCATACAGAGACTGGGAGCAACTCCTCTGCCCGTGTTCACAGTGGGAGCTTCATGCCTACCAGAACAACCTTCATTTCACACAAGGATATTCCCTCAGTTCATCCATCATAAACAGATCCCACTGACTGACGAGCGATAGACCTCACTGGGCTGATACTCTCTGGAGCTTAAAAGAATGAGAGGGGGACCTCATTGAAACGAACATAATAGTGAAAGGTTTGGATGTGGAGAGGTTGTTTCTACTAGTGGGAGAGTCTGGAATTTCTTTAGTCAGAAGGTGATGAATCTATAGAATCCTTTGCCAGAGATGGCTGTGGAGGCAAAGACAGTGAATATATTTATGTTAAGAGATAGATAGATTTTTGATTAGTACAGGTGTCAGGGATTATGGGGAGAAGGCAGGAGAAAGGAGTTAGGAGGGATAGATCAGCCATGATTGAATGTCAGAATAGACTTGATGGGCCGAATGGCCTAATTCTACTTCTATCACACGATCTTATGATCACTCCCGCCGCAGTTGACTTGAAGGTGGTCCCCGAGTGTTTCCCCCATCCGCACTGTCAGATCTTCATGCCAAGTACCAACCACTCTCCATGTCTCTGAGATATGAGATATAATATCAGTCCTAAAGTCCCTACCGAGTCCACCCCGCACTCATTAACACGATCCTGCGCATGCAAGGGTCAATTGACAATTATACCAAGCCAATTAACCTACAAACATGCATGTCTTTGGAGTGTGGCAGGAAACCGAAGATCTCGGAGAAAACCCACGCGGTCACGTGGAGAACCGATAAACTCCATACAAATAGCACCTGTAGTCAGGATCGAACCCTGGTCTCTGGGGCTGCAAGAGCTGTGAGGCAGCAACTCTACTGCTGCGCCACCGTGCCACCCAGCTTCTTTTATAACTTTGAAACGGAGACCTCCATGTCCGATTTCACACAGTTTAATTAAAAACAGTGCAGGTAGTTCTGCTATAATGTGATAGTTGAGTTCCTAAAAAATCCTCGTGTTATTGAAAATCGCATTATAAAAACATTGTTGTCAATGAGGAAAAGAGCATTAGGAGCTAGAATCATAATAACAATGTGTTTTCGCCATAGGATATATGAAACTAAATGTATTTATAATTTTTTTTAATCTCTTACCTCGACGGAGATGTGATTTTTTTTTTCCCCGTGTCGTATCTCTGTCCGCACGGCAGCCTAACATCGAGGAGTTGGCGGCCTCTGCTGGAGATCGACCTCTGAGCTCCCACCGCGGGAGCCTGCGGACTTTAACATCACGGAGCTCGCGGTCCCTGGTTAGAGACCGACTTCGGGAGCTCCCAGCCGCAGGAGCTTCGACCGCCCCAGAGCGCGGGATTCGACCGCCAGCTGTGGGAGCTTCGACCGCCCCGACGAATGGTTTGACTGCCCCAACTGCGAGAGAAAAATGAGGGAATAAGATTGGAGTTTTTTGCCTTCCATCACAGTGAAGAATGTGGGGAATCCACTGTGGTGGATGTTTATGTAACTTTTATGTAGTTGTGTGTCTTGGTGCTTTTTTTTTTAGTACTATAAATATCATTATATCTTAATTGGTACACGTGACAATAAAAGACCTTTGAAACTTATGAAACCTTTGAAGTGTCTCCCTCAGTTAATATATTTCTTTAGCTCTTCCCTTCCTCATTCCCTCTCAACCATTACCACATCTTCCCCTAATCCATGTTTATGCAGCAGAGTCAATTTGGTGTCTACGAAAGTAGCCAGTGATAGATGCGAATGGACAACATATTCTGGCTTTGCCAATGATAAGCACATGCTTATGTCAGAGAACATAGAGTAGATCAGCGTAGCATTGGAACAGGCCCATCCATGTCTGGGCCAAACATAAAGCCAAGTTAAGCTGGAAAGAGTGCAGAGAAGATTGACGAGGATGCTGCCAAGACTTGATGGCCTGAGCTATAAGGAGATGTTGGACAGGCTTGGACTGTATTCCTTGGAGCGCAGGAGGATGCGAGGGTGAACTTATATAAGATCATGAGGGGAATGGTTAGGGTAAATATGCAGAGTCTTAAACCCAGGGTAGGGGAATCAAGGGGACTATGGTTTAAGGTGAGAGAGGAAAGATTTAATAGGAAGCTGATGGGCAACTTTTTCACACAGGGTGGTGGATATATGAGCTGTCAGCAGAGATAAATGAGGCAGTTACAATAACAATATTTAAACAACTTTTTGGACAGGTACAACAATAGGATACGTTTGGTGGAAAATGGGCCAAATGCAAGCAGGTGAGACTAGTGTAGATGGGGGCATATTTGTCAGCATGGGCAAAGTGGGCTGAAGGGCCTGTTTCTGTGCTGCATGACTCTGTGACTCTAAACTAATCTCAGCTGCCTGCACATGATCCAGGTCCCTCTATTCTCTGCTTATCCAAGTAAATGCCATGGACATATACTGAAGACCTTCACCCACAAATAGTTGTGCTCAAGGAAGCAGAGCTTTAGTCCCACTGAAGTACCTATACCTACCATCAACTGCCCATTTACACTAATCCTATCCTTATCTAGTTTTTTTGTTTTCTCAATAGCTCCTCCTAGATTATATCATTCATATTGAGCCAAAAGGTGGTGATTCTGAGGAATTCATTGCCACTGAAAGCTGTGGAAGCCAAGTCAATGGATATTTTTTAGGCAGAGATTGCTAGATTCTGGATTAGTAAGGGCATCAGGGGTTATGGGGAGAAAGCAGGAGAATAGGGTTGAGAGGATAAGATAGATCAGCCATGATTGAATGGTGGACTTGGTGGGCTGAATGGCCTAATTCTGCTCTTATAACATGAACTTATGAACCAATTCACCAATTTACCCACCAACATTTATATAGTTTGGGGTGTGGAAGAAAACCTGAGCACCCATGGTACACCCACACTGTTGCAGGGAGAGCAGGCAAACTCCACACATACAGCATCGAGGTCAGGATTGAACCTGAAACTCTGCATTGTAGAGGCAGGGACTCTACTATCATCACCATATACTGAGAATGATTATGAGAGAAGTGCCTTGCTCTCAGCTTGCAGTTCCTGAGTGGTTGGTGACTGAACTATGGATAGGAAGTGTTTAGTAGACAATGGGCCAAATGTAGGGGAATGGGACTAGCTCAATGTGCCAACTTGGTAGTCAGAGTGGCACAGTGGCGCAGAAGGTAGCAGAGTGGCACAGCGGTAAAGTGTTGCCTTACAGCGCCAAAGACCCAGGTTCGATCCTGACTACAGGTGCTGTCTGTACAGTGTTTGTATGTTATCCCTGTGACCACATGGGTTTTCTCCATGTTCACCGATTTCCTCCCACACTCTAAAGCCATAAAAGGTTTGTAGGTTTATTGTGTTCGGTAAAATTGTAAATCATCCCTAGTGTGTAGGATAGTGCTGTTGTATGTGGTGACCACTGGTCATGCGGACTCAGTTGGCCATAAGGTCTGTTTCCATTCTGTATCTCTAAAGTCTAGTCTAAAGACAAGGTGGGCCAAAAGGCCTGTTTCTATGCTATAGAAACATTAAAAAAGCTGCAGCAGTAGGCCATTCGGCCCTTCTAGCCATCTCCGCCATTCAATATGATCATGGCTGATCATCCAGAATCAGTACCCTGTTCCTGTTTTCTCCCCATATTCCTTGATTCCATTTGCCCCAAGAGCTATATCTAACTCTCTCTTGAATATATCCCGTGGATTGTCCTCCACTGGCAGAGAATTCCACAGATTCACAACTCTGGGTGAAAAAGTTTAACCTCACCTCAGTCCTAAATGTCCTACCCCTTATTCGTAAACTGTGACCCCTGGTTCTGGATTCCCCCCAAGGTGGGGAACATTGTTCCTGCATCTCTATGGCTCGACACCTCGCCCTCTGAATCCTGCCACATCTCTTTCAGGAGCTTCAACACCTGACTCCCCTAACACCAGTCGACAGCCCCAGCTGAGATTAAAAAAAGATGAACGCAGTGGCGAGTTGTGTGGCTGTGGCAATGCTGAGTGCTAGCAGCCTGCTCCCAGCTTCAGGTAATTCAATCAGCATGTCTCATCAGCCAGAGGCATTGTTTTTGCTTCAGGATTTATTTTTATAGTCTTATCTCCTGCATGGTAGCTGGGCCACATAAGCGCTGGCATTTCGAAACGTCTGCTGTCCATTATAAAGCCCTCATCCCATTCTTCCCGGCATTCCATGGCTGTCAGCTCCGTTTAGCATTTAAAGCTTTTCGTCTGTTATTTTGCAAACTTTTTCTCTGTGTAGACATGAATCTTAATATATCCTTGGATTAGGCTTGCGCCAGCTGTTTCTCATCTCCCAGCTAGGTATGTTTTTGTAATTAGTTTGAATCTTATTTTTCAATAGTTTGTATTCCACCTTCGTCATCAATATCTCTTTTTATTTTATTGCTGGATTTTATTTTATTGCCTTTGTCTTTCAAATCTAACTATTTCAAATGCTGCCTGTGAACTTAAGTGGGTCCTTTTTTTGTGTGTTTTTTAATGATGTGAGTAGATAAACCATTTTGGGCTCGGAGGCACAGCTGGTAGAACTGCTGCCTCGCAGCGTGAGAGACCAAGGTTCAATCCTGACCTCGGGTGCTGTCTGTGCGGAGTTTGCACGTTCTCCCTGTGACCACGTGGGTTTCATCTGGGTGCTCCGGTTTCTTCCCACATCCCAATAACGTGCGGGTTTGTACTATAAACAGACCTCCCTTTAAATAAACTGCTCCTAATGTGCAGGGAGTAGATGAGAAAGTGAGAAAACATAGAACTAGTGTGAACGGGTGATCAATGGTCAGTACTGACTCAGTGAGTCGACAGGTCTATTTCCATGCTGCATCTCTAAACGGTGGCACAGCAGTAGAGTTGCCATCTTACAGCGCCAGAGACCTGGGTTCGATACTGACTGCGGGTGCTGTCTGTACGGAGTTTGTGCGTTCTCCCCGTGACCTGTGTGGGTTTACTCTGAGATCTTCGGTTTCCTCCCACACGTCAAAGATGTACAGG
The DNA here is from genome assembly GCF_028641065.1 of Leucoraja erinaceus. NCBI lineage: Eukaryota > Metazoa > Chordata > Chondrichthyes > Rajiformes > Rajidae > Leucoraja > Leucoraja erinaceus. The sequence continues at coordinate 11,808,023 of NC_073410.1, read as the reverse complement.
TTTGTAGGTTGATAGGTTTTGATAAAATTGTAAATTGTCCCTAGTGTGTGTAGGATAGTGTTAATGTGCGGGGATCACATAGAAACATAGAAACATAGAAAATAGGTGCAGGAGTAGGCCATTCGACCCTTCGAGCCTGCACTGCCATTCAATATGATCATGGCTGATCATCCAACTCAGTATCCTGTACCTGCCTTCTCTCCATACCCCCTGATCCCTTTAGCCACAAGGGCCACATCTAACTCCCTCTTAAATATAGCCAATCAGTCACTGGCTGGTGTGGACTCGGTTGGCCGAATGGTCTGTTTCCACGCTGTATTGCTGTACCTCTAAACAAACCTGTATCTCTAAACTGAACTAAACTAAACTAAACTAAACTTTGCTTTTCAGCCCTTTGGGGCCAGGAGGGGATGCTGCTGGAGTCTAGTTTCAGTGGTACAAACCACTGAGCCAAGTGGTGCAGGTACCACAAACAGTCCTGTGCCTCTCCTGGTTGTTGTTCCATGCCAAGCATCACAAGGAGCTTAATAAAAGCAGCATGTCCTCACCATGATAATTATGGTCAGACAAAGACTTATGCCCAATATAAATCTCTATGGATAATTTCAGGGTGAATGTTGCATTTTGTAGTGGATACAGGTTCGTAAGTTCATAAATTCTAGGAGCAGAATTAGGCCATTCGGCCCATCAAATCTACTCCGCCATTCAATCGTAGCTGATCTATCTTTCACTCTCAACCCCATGCTCCTGCCTTCTCCCCATAACCCCTGACATCCGTACTAATGAAGAATCTGTCAATTAAAAATATCCATTGACTTGGACTCCACAGCCTTCTGTGGCAATGAGTTCCGCAGATTCACCACACTCTGACCAAAGAAATTCCTCCTCATCTCCTTTCTAAAGGTATATCCTTTTACTCTGAGGCGATGGCCTCTGGTCCTAGACTCTCCCATTGATCAATGTTCTATTTTTTCTTAATTTGGGCATAGGTTGCCCATGTCCAAATGCTCAAAGAAGGCAGTGGTGAGTTGTAGCAGTAAGCCACTGCCAAGCTTCTGGTGAAGGGACTCCCACATTGTAGGTAGGGACAGGGTTCCAGGATTTAGTCTCAGACAGGGGTACATTATCAATCCATGATGATATGAGACTTGGAGGGGAAGGTGTAGGTGGTGGTGTTCACATGGACCTGCTGCCCTTGTCCTTCTGAGTGGTAGAGGTCACAGATTTAAGGGGCAGCTCGAAACAAGGGAATGCAGATGCTGGTTTACACAAAAGGACACAGATGCTGTCTAACCTGCTGAGTTACTCCAGCACTTTGTGTCCTTTTGTTAAGGAGAAGCTGTTGGAATAGGCAAGTGGAAAAGTGTGTAACTGAAGTGCATTTTATAGATGGGACCCACTTTGGTCTGGTGATGGAGGGAATGACTGCTTAGATTGGTGGAATGGGCAACCAAGGGAACTGAAGATAAACACAAAGAGCTGGAGTAACTCAGCAGGACAGGCAGCACCTCTGGAGAGAAAGAATGGGTGATGTTTCGGGTTGAGACCCTTCTTCAGACTCCCGTCCCGCTGAGTTACTCCAGCTTGTTGTGGCTATCTTCGGTTTAAACCGGCATCTGCAATTCCTTCCTAAACCACCAAGAGAACTGGTTTACTTGAGAAAGCTTTGAACCACTTGAGCATCATTGGATCTCCATGTCCAGGCAAGTGAAGAATAACCCATTGCACTCATGACAGATACCTTGCGCAGTGGATTTGAGATATCAGGAAGTAAATCTCTTGCCACAGGTTAACCAGTGTCTAAACTGTTGTTGTATTGAATGTGGCAAATTGAATTGAGTTTCTAGTCAAGGAGGACTCTCTCGAACTTCTACAGGTGCACAGTAGAGAGCATGCTGACCGGTTGCATCGTGCCTTGCTACGGCAACCTGAGCACCCTGGAGCGGAAAAGGCTGCAAAAAGTCGTAACCACTGCCCAGTCCATCATCGGTTCTGACCTCCCCACCATCAAGGGGATCTATCGCAGTCGCTGCCTCAAAAACATAGAAACATGGAAACATAGAAAATAGGTGCAGGAGTAGGCCATTCGGCCCTTCGAGCCTGCACCGCCATTCAATATGATCATGGCTGATCATCCAACAGTATCCCATCCCTGCCTTCTCTCCATACCCCCTGATCCCTTCAGCCACATGGGGCACATCTAACTCCCTCTTAAATATACCCAATGAACTGGCCTCAACTACCTTCTGTGGCAGAGAATTCCACAGATTCACCACTCTCTGTGTAAAAAATGATTTTCTCATCTCGGTCCTAAAAGACTTCCCTCTTATCCTTAAACTGTGACCCCTAGTTCTGGACTTCCCCAACATCGGGAATAATCTTCCTGCATCTAGCCTGTCCAACCCCTTAAGAATTTTGTAAGTTTCCATAAGATCCCCCCTCAATCTTCTAAATTCTAGCGTGTACAAGCCAAGTCTATCCAGTCTTTCTTCATATGAAAGTCCTGCCATCCCAGGAATCAGTCTGGCGAACCTTCTCTGTACTCCCTCTATGGCAAGAATGTCTTTCCTCAGATTAGGAGACCAAAACTGTACGCCGGTACCTGCACCGCTTGGCTCAGTGGTTTGTACCACTGAAACAAGGCTCTAGCAGCATACAGTAAAGAGGCTGGCAGCATCATCAAGGACCCACACCATCCTGGCCACACACTCATCTCTCAGGTGAGCCTCAGATAATACTTGGTGGTCCATCCAATTTGATCTTTATGATTAGGAAGGAACTGCAGATGCGTTTACACCGAAGATAGACTCAAAATGCTGGGACAGGAAGCATCACTGGAGAGGAGGAATGGACCACGTCTTTGGTCGAGACTGTCTATCTTCAGTTTGATATTTAATCTGTTTTAATACAGCCATTATGATATAAGTGAATGGCTCGATTGACCATTTCAGAGGCAAGCCACACTGCTGAGGGCTTGAAGTCAGAGAAAGGCCTGACCAAGTAAGTACAGCGCAGTTTCCTCCCCGATTTACAATGTATTTTTAAACATCGCTATTTATTTTCCAATCTCAATTTTCTTGTCACTTTTTTCTTGTTCTCCTCATTCCGTCTCGTCACGGCTGTCATGTACTTCCTCTCACTGTCAACGTAATACTACGCTGAACCAAGACTGAATCCTGACCTTCACGTGACTCCAGGCCCACACTCTGCCGTTGACTTGTCAGTTGCTCAGGCAATAACTACTGTCTCACCCAGGATGAGAAAAACAGGGCTGATCTAATCACAGGCTTGTCATTCTTCATTGGTCACAGCAGGTAGGTTTAACAGCAAATAGATCCCCTTACCAGGGATTATGAGGTTGAGCGATATTTCATGTGTAGTCCACAGATTATATAAATGATGATATGAGGCGACACTGTGGCGTAGGGGTAGAGCTACTGCTTCACAGCGCCAGAGACCCAGTTTCCATCCTGGCCACGGGTGCTATCTGTACGGAGTTTGTACGTTCTCCTTGTGACCTGCGTGATTTTTCTCCGAGATCTTTTGTGTCCTTCCACACTCCAAAGACGTACAGGTTTGTCGGTTAATTGGGTTGGTACAAATGTAAATTCTCACTAGTGTGTGTATAATAGATAGTGTTAGTGTGCAGGGATCGCTGGTCAGTGCGGACTCGGCGGGCCAAAGGAGCTGTTTCTGCACTGTATCTCTAAAACTAAAAAAACTGAAAACTAACATCATCAGAAAATAGTTTATTTGTAATCAAATTATTCCTGAAGAAGAATAATGATCCATGCAACAGCATTTTTATACATCCCCAGGTATCACCTAAGTTGCTCTGCAGTTAATGCACCTTGGAAGTGTAGTCAACGTTATAATGTAGGCAAACTTGTCTACCAACTTACACACAGCAACCTCCCATAAATGGGATAAGTGATCAGATCATTGTGCTTGGCTACAGTTGGATAGGGGAATATATGCTCACCAATACACACACTGCTAGCTCAGTTGGTAGAGCACGAGACTCTTAATCTCAGGGTCGTGGGTTCAAGCCCCATGTTGGGTGAATTTCCCTTTTGCACCAAAATATGTAGAGGTGTGCAAGTATTTCATTGTGCAGTGCATGTGACAATGTAGAACCATAGAACCATTACCATCACACGGAGTGAATGAATTGGCTGGAAACAACATCGGAAACACTCCTATTTTACTATGAATGACACTAACTTTTGTTTTTTGAAGGAATCACATATAATGCTAACATGGATAGTCCCTGTGCAGTGTGCTGTGAGCCAAGAAAGAGTTTTATTGTCATATGTCCAGATAGAACAACAAAATTCCTACTTGCAGCAGCACAACAGAATATGTCAACATAGTACACTGTGTAGACAATATAATAAACAAGAGAGAAAAAAAACATGCAGTGTCAGTGTATATGCACATGCTCACAGATACACATATATATATACTAGACTAAGTGGGATCCGTTGGGTCGCATGTTCACACAGGAGGGCGGGTCCCCCGATGCAATATTCCACCTCTCCACCAATTCCAATATTGGTGACCAGTGGGGGGAAGGGCAATTCTGGAGCGCTAGTATGGGTGTTGTGGGCCAAAGGGACTGGTTTCCAGAGGGCTAGTATAGACATTGTGGGCCGAATGGATTATTGGGCTGGCAGCTCAGTTACTCAGGCCTGGTGGGCTGGCAGCTCAGTCACTCAGGGCTGGTGGGCTGGCAGTTCACTCACGGCTATTCCTTGAAATAGCATTTCAAGCAGAGTGCAGGCCACCAACTTCAATTTCATAGCATTTCAAGCAGAGTGCAGAACCCCAAATTGCCAAACAACTCATTGCATTGTCATTAAGGGCTAACAAATCATTTATTGCAAGTACATTGCAGACTCACAGTTCAGTTGATTCACAGCTTAGAATCACAGTCGTGGACTCTCCCTCGCGATCTTCCAGAGTGACTGTCATCCAGGGTTTTATAGTCCTTACCCCGCCCCCCCCCCCGGAAGGGCGTTACCTTAATTGTGATGATTGACAGGCGAGAGGACCAATCAGCTGATCTCAAGATGGTTTAAACACTCATTACTTTTTAATTTTTCATCAATCGGAAAAATCCTGGGGGCTGCCTCCGAGGAGGAGGACTGTGAGTAAGATGGCCAAAAATCATAGCGATATCGGGTAACATTTTTTCTAAAATCAATAAACAGCGCAGAGAGGAAGTGGTCAAGATGAGACTTTTAGTTAAATAGGTACAGACCATATATAGGTCAATGAGTGCTTGAGCCATGAGCCCACCTCTACAAATATTAGTAGTACCGGATGTGACAATGGAGGCCGATCAGGTAGTGGAGTGGAATTATAGACTTGGAGAAAGTGAGAGGAGGCAAAGGAGAAGTTGTTTAAGGGTGAGGACAAGTTTTGCCAGGCAGAGGAGAGTGTTGGTAGAGGGATATTGATTTGGTCTCAGTTCAAGGAAGAATCAGAGAGCCTTGAGACCTTGAATGGTGCCAGTAGGTCCAACCTGGAAGCAGCCAGGCAGACAGTGTGGTCCGGGGATGGCAGCAGCAGCCCAGCCTGGGAGTGAAGGTCGGTAGGTTGTCCACTATAACCAAAACCCATTATGACGAGGTCCCTGATAACATGGGTTCACCGTACCTCGGTACACGTGATAGTAATGAGTCTAAACCTACAGGGGAAATGGATAAATCCTCTGTTGCATCGGGAAATAAAGACGGGGGAGGACTCATTCTCGCAATTCAAGTGTAAAGTGTCTTAACCCGACACCTCCTGCAGGTATGCAGTGAACCAGACCTTCATCCGTGGTGACAATAAGGGTCCCACATGATCGGTGAAGGCATCGTGGCTTAATGGGTCATACTGTGTTATTGAGTGAATAAATTGGTTATTACCTTTTTCGGAGAGAAACTGCTATAAATCACCATTGGGAAGTCATTAAGGAAGAAAATCAATTAAGCTAATTATGACGATCAGGCAGCAGGGATAAACAAGACGCTGTGAGACCTGTGTGACCCAGACCAAGTTTGTCTCGAGCACGGAGGGACGTGGAAAAGATGTACTGCTGAGATTAACATTGAACCGGGCCCACCTCGAGCCCAGAACAGAAGGGTTTTCCTACAGAGTTTTTTTCTTTTCTCCACGAACGCTGCCTCTTGCACCTTGCTTGCTTTGGAAAGGACCCCTGGCTGGAAGGAATTTTGCCTAGTGCTGCCTTCCTGTAATAAAATAAAACGATTGAACGCTTTTCCAGCTTTCACTTGCTGTAGAAGTAAAATGTAGAACCGACGGAGTTGTGTGTGGTTCAGCTTTTGACCCAGGCTCGTGGACATTAGACTACATTTCACTGCCAGAAATTAAAGGAAGTCTGGTGTTATGTACTTTGAGGCAGGCTCGTCAGAGGGTGTGAACAGTCCCTCAGCTGGTACAGCATCTATGAGTTCCTCCAGTATTACTGCAACCAGAGGTAAACAAACATGAGATAAAGTGATAATGATAACAGCCTGAAGGCATAACTCTCACAAAGCTGCAGTGGCTATGTACAACAATGTTACAGCATTGTACCCCATGATACAAACTCTGGTACCCCACTAGGATATTAAGATGTACCCACTACATACTAGGATTGGTAACACCCCCTGTTTTAAGCCTGGAGATGACACTCCATTGGACTAAAGTCCTGGCTCATTGCCAAGGGAGTATGGTACTGTTTGAATGTGCCGTCTTTCAGATAAGGTGGACTTCTGTAGACCAACCAACAGTACCTGGCAAAAATGAGCATAGGGATCCTGGGTTTTGTCACTATCTTTCCTGGTAAACAGGCAAAAAAGGTTCAATACAACACACAAGCAAAACAGGGAAGAGAGCCCTCGCTGACTACAGGTTGATTGGGAAGACTCTTGTGACTCATCTGTTAATGTGGCTGATGTCCGTGTGAAGTAAGTCTATCCAGTTTAGGGATATTCTCCTAAAGCCCATCTTGGTATTAATATTGGGGTTGGTTTATTATAGTCATGTGAAGCAAGATACAGCGAATAGGTTTATTTTGTGTGACATCCAAGCCAGGCATACTGTACATGAGAACAAACTATACACATGTAACATGGGCAGTGCAAAGAAAAAAATACCAGAGTGTCTGATGAACTCAATGGGTCAGGGGGCATCTATGGAAGGAATGGATAGGCAACACTTTGAGTCTTCACCCTTCTTCAGTGTGAAGAAGCGACTCAACCCGAGATGTTGCTGTCCATTCCATCCACCGATGCTGTTGAGTTCCTCCAGTTGCTGACCCACTGAGTTCCTCCAGCACCTTGTTCTTTTGCTCAAGATTCCAGCACCAGCAGTCTCCTGATTAAGCAAGTATCCAAGCAGGTCAGTGAGTCGCGCCCCCAGCCACTTCCTCTCTTCCCCTCTCCCATCAGGCAAAAGGGATAGAAGTGTTAAAACGCACACCTCCAGATTCAGGGGCAGTTTCTTCCCAGCTGTTATCAGGCAACTGAACCATCCTACTAGAGAGCAGTTCCGAGCTACATTGTGGCTCTGATGAAACGTGAAGAGCTTGTTTTACAGGCTGACACCTCAGCTTTATAATGTCATAGTTATGCCTTTCTGCATTGTACAGATACTTATGCCCCTGTCCCACATAGGAAACCTGAACGGAAATCTCTGGGGACTTTGCGCCCCACCCAATGTTTCCGTGCGGTTCCCAGAGGTTGCAGGTGGTTGCCGGAGGTTGCAGGTAGTGGAAGCAGGTAGGGAGACTGACAAAAACCTCCTGGAACCGCACGGAAACCTTGGGTGGGGCGCAAAGTCTCCAGAGGTTTCCGTTCAGGTTTCCTAAGTGGGATGGGGCATAAGGATGAATATCTAGCTTCGGGCTACATGCCATTTGGCTAAAACCACCATCACATACATCTCTCTCTTTACACTGGAATTGTGTTTGCTAGTTGTCGCTCTGTTAGATCTCGTCACTGTGAAGAGCGTCTGAACATCCCCGTGAGTAGCATGAAGAAGAAATTCATCTGTGGTCACAGAAGGCAAAGGACAGTATCTGCTGTTCAACGTACTCAGTGCCAACATTGGTGTCCAGAGATGGGTTTTCCACTCTGCAACATCCATAGACTTCCTCCAGTGGCAATAACCTTCTGACACACCGGTTCCTTGGATGAAATCAATGCTACACCAGGCATCAGATACGCCAATCCCCGCACCTCCCTCCCCACACTTCAAACAAAACTTGCGTCTTTGGCCAAGGTTCGAGTCAACCTGCCCCATCATCTCCTCAAGAGAGACACAAAAAGCTGGAGTAACTCAGTGGGTCAGGCAGCATCTCTGGAGAAAAGGAATAGTTGGCGTTTCAAGTCAAGACCCTTCTTCATTCAGCATGCATCTGTAGTTCCTTCCTACACTCTTATCTCCTCACATATCAATTTTGATTGATAATTCTCTTGAGAAGGATAGAGTTACTATATAAAAGTCCAAGTTGTAATTGTCCTTTGGGTTTAGTAATTTATTATTACAGAAGGGAAAGCAAACCGTATGGGGACTTTAGGATTGTGGACTTCTGCTAACGTTGTGTCAGAGTCTTGGGATACCTTCATAAGGAGCCCTATAAATGTTATTGTTGGAAGTGCAAAGGGACGTGCTTAATCTAATCGCTCATATTCTCTTTGCGCTGCAAAATAAACAACGTGACTCTTTCTTACATTGTAATTGTTTCCTATGATTCATTTTAGCCTCCAGTGGAGACTCATCGGGTCTAATTTTAACCCCACTGTGGCCAATGTATTTAAGCTGTGTCATCTTAACCTTTACTGGAGGCAAGTGGATAACTCATAGATGCCAAGACAATGTCATTTTGACCTTGGCACATAGAGAGTTGTGAGTCTGTGGAATTCTCTGCTTTAGAGGGCGGTGGAGGCCAGTTCTCTGGATACTTTCAAGGGACAGCTAGATAGGGCTCTTAAAGATAGTGGAGTCAGGGGATATGGGGAGAATGCAGGAATGGGGTACTGATTGGGGATGATCAGCCAAGATCACAGTGAATGGCGGTGCTGGTTCGAAGGGCGGAATGGCCTACTCCTACACCTATTGTCTATTGTCTATTGACATAATTTTAAGTGTGTAGGAAGGAACTGCAGATGCTGGTTTAAACCAAAGATAGGTGCAAAAAGCTGGAGTAACTCAGTGGGACAGGCAGCATCTCTATAGAGAAGGAATGAGTGACGCTTTGGCTCAAGACCCTTCAGAAGGATCTCAACCTGAAACATCATCCATTACTACTCTCCAGAGCTGCTGAGTTACTCCAGCATTTGTGTCTATCTATAATTTGAGGTGTTACAGGAGTGCCAGGATAGATGTGGCTGGAAAAACACATGCCAAGTTTGGATCGTTTAACCAATGTAAAGGTTTTGTTGGGGAGTCATGAGGAACTGGTCTTCTGGACCTCACAAGGACGCTTGCTTCATCCTCTCCGCCTACCCCCAATCTGAGTTTCCACCAATTCCATCATCAAGATGCCCTCAGCTTCCCTCCTGTTCTCATGCCTTCAACTCTGGTTCGTATCCTCAGCAGGTTGATCAGCAAACTTTGTCCAAAAGCACCCAGCCCACTACCACCTTCAGACTATCCTTGATCGGACATTGCTGGCTTTATCCAGCACCAAACGTTATTCCCTTATCATGTATCTATACACTGCAAATGGCTCAATTGTAATCATGTATTGTCTTTCTGCTGAGTGCTTAGCTGGCAACAAAAGTTTTTCACCGTACCTCGGTACATGTGACAATAAACTAAACTAGACTAAATTACCTTCACTGCCTCTCTGGTAACATGATGCTATGAGTCCTCTGGAAGATCAGCTAGACTCCTCTCCCTTCTGCTCAGGTGGCTGAGGGGCCCTGTTGTTACTTCAACAGTCAAAGAAGCAAGTTCAAAACTCGAAGGGCTGAATGGCCTACTCCTGCACCTATTGTCTATTGTCTATTGCCTTGCCAGGTGGGCAATTTAAATCAAACTACTTACTTTTTAACAAAAAGCTGGTCTTAATAGCTGTAACCAAGAAACTTCTGGTTGTTGTAAAACCCATCTGGTTTATTCAGCGGGACAGGCAGCATCTCTGGATAGAAGGAATGGGTGACATTTCGGGTCGAGATCCTTCTTCAGACTTCTCATCCATACCTTCTATCCAGAGATGCTGCCTGTCCTGCTGAGTTACTCCAGCATTTTGTGTCTATCTTCAGTGTAAACCAGCATCTGCAGATCCTTCCTACCCATCTGCTTTATGAATGGGTTTTAAAGGAGAAAATGTTTACTTCTTACTCAGTCTATATGCGATTCCACTCTATCAATGTGACTGACTATGAATAGTCTCCTCAATAAGTGATGGGCAGGTGGTGTGGCATTACCCTGCCATTATCTCGCCATGGTTGAAAATGCGCACATTGACTGGATAGACTCGGCTTGTACTCGCTAAAATTTAGATGATTGAGGGGGGGACCTTATAGAAACTTACAAAATTCTTAAGGGGTTGGACAGGCTAGATGCAGGAAGATTATTCCCGATGTTGGGGAAGTCCAGAACTAGTGGTCACAGTTTAAGGATAAGAAGGAAGTCTTTTAGGACCGAGACGAGAAAATCATTTTTTACGCAGAGAGTGGTGAATCTGTGGAATTCTCTGCCACAGAAGGTAGTTGAGGCCAGTTCATTGGCTATATTTAAGAGGGAGTTAGATGTGGCCCTTGTGGCTAAAGGGATTAGGGGTTATGGAGAGAAGGCAGGGATGGGATACTGAGTTAGATGATCAGCCATGATCATATCGAATGGCGGTGCAGGCTCGAAGGGCCGAATGGCCTACTCCTGCACCTATTTTCTATGTTTCTATGTTTCAATGTGAGCATAGTTGGCAAAACCATTCATAACTTACCTTGGTGCTGGTAGTTTTCCACTTTGAACCACTGCATCTTGCTGAGCAAGATTGTTCTCCCATCAGCTTTGAGGGTTCTGGGATCTAGACCTAGTAGTGATGAAGAACTGGCGATGTAATTCCAGGTCAGGGTTATGTGTAACTTGGAGGGTGAACCAGAAGATAGTGGCGTTCCCATGAAGGTAGAGGCTTGGGTTGTTAGAGTATCTTGGATGAATAACTGCGGCGGATACTGTTTAAGGGTTGCTGATCCAGTGGCCCTGATTTGTCTTGGATGGTAACTTCTACAGCACAGGGATGAGTGGGCTGGTGGGATAATTGCTCACTGAAAGTTGCCCCTCATGTGCAGAAGAATGGTAGAATCTAGGGGGGGTTGATATGATTATGGGGAGAATAAAAACAGAATGATGGGTGGTTGATGGCCGGCAAGGACTCGATGGGCCAAAGGGCCTGTTCCTATGCTGTGCAACTCTTGACACCATGAGCAGAGTTGTAGAAGCTTCACTCATCCAGGCAAGTGGAAAGGAATCAGTGAGTCAGGATTGAGTCGACTAGTGTGACCTCTGGACTGGTACAGTGACCTTGGTAGACATAAAATGCCAGAGTAACTCAGCGGGTCAGGCAGCATCTCTGGTGAAAAGGAATAGGTGAGGAAGGAGTCACGACCCAAAACATCACCTGTTATCTTTCTACAGCGATGCTCCCTGACCCGCTGAGTTACTCCAGCATTTTGTGTCTGTCTTCGATGTCAACCAGCATCTGCAGTTCCTTCCTACGCAGTGACCTTGGTCATGGCTAAATAGCTAAAACAAAGCCCTGGGCCTGGGGCGAGTGCCTTCCCCCTCTTGTTATCTCCCATTAAGACGTTCACATAAAAAACAAAATGCCATCAGAGTACCAGAAGTATTTTGTTTCATGTCCCACTAGAGACAGTACACCCTGTTCAGCTCTGAGCGAACAGCGCCACACAGCTGCAGGAAAGGCTGAGCTGCCGATTAGATGTTCTTTCAGCGTGGACACCTGATGTTAATCACGGCCCGGCGAACCTGGCCAGCCACTCATGCGGACGGCCTCACTTTATTATCAGCTTGTAATGGGTTGAACCGGTCACCCATAGCCGGGTCCAATCTATGCTCCCGAGCGAATGCATCTCCCCACGCTGACTGTTGGAGTCATGTGTTAATCACCCACTGCAGGCGGACGAGCTTTTAACGAACACAAATCACTCCCTCGGCTCATCATCCCGAATGCCATAAATTATCCCACTCCTAATGATAACAGATAATCATCCTTCAATTAGAAGCTCCTGCCACCTTGCTTGGAGAAGGATGTGTCTGATGAAGATAAATGGCTTTCCTCAAAACCTACTTTTTTTGGTTAATGATTTCTGCTAATTTGTGGACGCCTCGTTAAGGAGAACCCGGTGGTAAGGCTGTAAAATTCCTTAATTCGAGGCAGGTGCTGATTAGATTCTCTAATGAAACTGAGTGTGGCCATTACAGATCAGTTACAATGAAGTGACACCAGGAAACCGTGTTGCCAGCTGTCCCGTGTAATTAGGCCATGTCAAAATAGGCTCATTGGATATGCAGGCGCGCAACAATTAATTAGCCACTCTAGCGCTGGAAATGTTTGCTTGAAAGAAAGGGCTTCGCAGAGAAAAAAGGGCACCTTTGAAAGTTGCAGCGAGATCTTCCATTTACTAAATGGAACTGAAACGTGCCTGGACGAAGCTTCCTTATTGTCGAGGGCGCAAGCTTTGGCGGGCGTGCAGTGAGGGTGGTGGTAAAGGGGAAGTGGGGAGGGTGCACTGGAGCCATTACTGGGAAGTGAAGGCCCATTGCGGGGGTGAGGACTGCCTTGAGATCCGACCACATCTGGGTAAATGTCCCAGGGATTTGCCCAACCATACGCAGTCAACATCCTTACTGCGCCCTGTTCCCCAGTCTCTGTATCACCCCTCTGTTAGCTTAATTGTAAGTCCTCACCACTATTCATAAGGTCATAAGGTCATACGTGATAGGAGTGGAATTAGCCCATTTGGCCCATCAAATCTATTCAATCATGGCTGATCTATCTCTCCCTCCTCCTGCCTTCTCCCCAAAACCTCTGACACCCGTACTAATCAAGAATCTATCTATAACCATATAACCATATAACAATTACAGCACGGAAACAGGCCATCTCGACCCTTCTAGTCCGTGCCGAACACATAATCTCCCCTAGTCCCATATACCTGCGCTCAGACCATAACCTCCATTCCCTTCCCATCCATATAACTATCCAATTTATTTTTAAATGATAAAAACGAACCTGCCTCCACCACCTTCACTGGAAGCTCATTCCACACAGCTACCACAGCTATCTCTGCCTTAAAAATATCCACTGACTTGGCCTCTACAGTCTTCCGTGGCAAAGAATTCCACAGATTCACCACCCTCTGACTAAATAAATTTCCTCTCATCTCCTTCCTAAAAGAACGTCCTTTAATTCTGAGGCTATGTTTTACATTTACCACTGAATCTTGTCTTCTTCCCAGTCACTGGTGTAGATGAATACAAGGGGAGACTAGGAAGGCAATAGGGACTACTGGTCGGGGGACTGGGAAGGGAGAGGGATGGAGAGAGAGTTAAAGCAAGGGTTACTTGAAGCTTGAGAAGTTAATATTCGTACCGTTGGGGTGTAAGCTGCCTCCAACCCACAATATCTGTGCCAAACATGATGTCAAGACCAACTCTTTTCTGCCTGTTCATAATCCATATCCTTCCATTCCTTGCATATCCATATACCTAAAAGTTTATTTAAATGCCATTACCATATTTGCCTCCACCACCACCCCCAGCAGCATGATCCAGGCACTCACCACCCTCTTTAGAAAAAAAACGTGCCCCGCGCATCTCTTTCAAACTTTGTCCCTGTCGCTTCGAAGCTATGACCTCTTTTATTTGACATTTGCATCTGGGGAAAAGGTTCTGCCTGTCTACCCTATCTATGCCTCTCATGATTTTATGTATTTCTATCAGGTCGCCCAGTAACCTGTCGTGTTCCAGAGAAAAACGGAGTTCAGGGTGAGTCTAGAATGAATGAGGCATTTTCTCACGATAAGTCCCAGCCTGAAGATGAAGAAGAATTTTGATTCTTGCAGGCTCAAGAATCTTTGGAATTCTCCACCCCCAAGTGGTGTGAAAACCGTATTATTCAGTGTGTTTAAGGAATTTAGACCAGATGGAAGTCAAGGGTGGTGAGAGGGCGCTGAGGGGGGGGTGGAGGTGGAAACACAGCGGAGTTCGTGACGGAGAAGTTTGAAGAGTTTGTACGGCTAACTCCTGCTCCTATTTCTAATGTTAATGACATTCAAGTTGGAGGGTTTTTCTATTCCCTGGCATCCTTGCATGGTTGCATCCACAAATTGCTATTTAAATCATTTGAATTTCGAAAAAGGAATCTCAACGTGAAGAATGGGACAAAACAAAAATTGGGGCAGGGTTTCCTTGACGGTTTTGTGCTGATCTCCCATTGTAACTTCAGAAGATTAGCAGGCACCCCAGAGCCAGGCATTGGAACAGGAGACTATTTTGTTCCCGGAACTAACTTGACAAAGTATGGTTGTAAAAGCTTTTAAATGTGGTGACAATGAGAGCATTGTGGCTGAGTTTGACATTAGTGGCACGATTAATTTTGCCATATGAAATCGCCAGTTTACTAGGCACAAGACCTTATTATAATTTCGAGGCAGATGGATCATTTGGGTTGCCATGTTCGACCGGACTCCTAAGAATGTTTTTCTCCCTGTGATAAACATCTTAATATCCCCATTTAGCTCTGCTCTGCTGTGGGACTTGTTACCCAAATAGTCGCAATGATGATTGATTGCTGCTTGCAGCTAACTAGCATAGCACAATACCTGTCTTCAACAGCTAGAAAATAGGAATAAATAGATTGTGTTAAATCCTTGGAATTTTTTTTACACGTAGGTAAATCTATAGGTGTTGAAGTTTAGATTTTTTTTTTCTTTATCCCTACTTAGGATCACAGCAACAGCCGTCCAACCAGCTTGTGATATTATCCAGAGGCCAGATTTGTTATTAATGCTTCCTTCAATTCATTGTGCAGCAGAGTTAACCTTTCCTCCTCAGGATCTGGTTTTAAGAGAGGCTTGAATACCCAATAGGCAGTGGCGGATTTAAGTTTTTTATGATGTGCAGAAACATAAGAAGTAAAGGAGGCGAGTGTTTTGCTTGCCTTTGTTGGTCAGGGCATGGACTACAGCAACTTGTCCTGGACTAGCCATGTCGAAGCAATGGCCAAGAAAGCACACCAACGCCTCTACTTCCACCGATGGCTTAGGAAGTTTGGCATCTCCCCAACAACCCTCACTAACGTTGACAGATTGCACAGTAGAAAGCATTTCATCGGGATGCATGGTTTGGGAACTGCTCCATCCAAGGAATTGCAGGGAATTGTGGACGCAGCCCAGACCATCACACAAACCAACCTCTCTTCCATTGACTTCATCTACACTTCATGCTGCCTTGACAAGGCCCGCAGCATAATCAAGGACAAGTCTCACCCCCAGTCACTCCATCTTCTCCCCTCTCCCATCGGGCAAGAGGTACAGAGGTGTGAGTCAGGGAAGGTTCCTTCCCAGCTGTTGTCAGGCAACTGAACACTCCTATCATTAACTACCCTATCTACCTTATTGGAGACCCTCGGACCATCTTTAATCAGATGTTACTGGACTTTATCTTGTACTAAAAGTTATTTCCTTTATCCAATATCTGTACACTGTGGACGACTTGTACTGTCTTTCTGCTGATAGGATAGTACACAACAAAAAAAGCTTTTCACTGTACCTCGGTACACTTAACAATAAACTAAACTAAACTGAACTGAGTCAGGAAGACATGTTGCAGCTTTATAGGACTTTGGTCAGGCCATATTTGGAGTAGTGTGTGCAGTCTGGTCGCCCCCTTACAGGAAGGAATGAGGAACAGTGGATGGAGGCTCTGGATAGGGTGCAGAAGTGATTTACCCGAACGCAGTCTGGATTAGAGGATTAGAACTTTAAGGAGAGGTTGAAAAACTTGGATTGTTTTTTCTGAAGCATTGGAGGTTGAGGAGAGGCTAATGTAAATTTAGCTAATGTAAATTTATGAGAGGTATAGATAGGGTGGACCGTCAGAACCCTTCTCCTAGGGTGAAAATAATAATGACGAGAGGGTGTCGCTCTATGGTCAGAGGGAGATGCTTGGAGTAAATGTTTTACAAAGAAATTGGTGAGTGCCTGGATAAAGCGTCCAGGGGTGGTGGTGGAGGCGGATATGATAGTGGCATTTAAGAGGCTGCTGTCAGTGCACAGAGGCAAGTGAATGAAGTGCACATTAATGCAGTGAATTCAGTGCAAGTGAACAAGTGAACCCCGTGGAAATGAGTGGAGCAGAAGTGAATGTGGTGAATACAGTCGCTGATCGCTGTCCTTGCAGAAAGGTAGGTGAATGCAATGCAAGCTTAGTTTAGAGTTTCATTTAGTTTAGGGATAGGGCATGGAAATAGATTGTTCGGCCCATCAAGCCCATGCCGACCAACGATCACCCTATCACACTAGTTCTATGTTATACCACTTTATCATAAACTCATACATATTAAGGGCATTTTTTATAGAGACCAATTAGCTTACAAACCCAGACGTCTTGGGGATGTGAAAGGAAAACGGAGCACCTGAGGAAACCCATACAGCCACAGGGAGAACATGCAAACTCCACACAGACAGCAACATAAATCAGGTCGAATGCAAATCTCTGGTGCTGTGAGGCAATAACTCTACCAGTAATGCCACTGTACTGGTGTCAGTAAATGAGTGAATCCGGTGTAGTTTAGTTTAGTTTAGCGTGAAAAAAAAAGTCTCTTCGGCCCACCGAATACGCACCGACCAGCAATCACCCCGAACCCTAACACTATTCCACACACTGGGGACAATTTACAATCTTTACTAAAGACAATTAACCAACTAACCTGTGGGAGTGTTGGAGGAAACCAGAGCACCCGGAGAAAACCCTCAGAGGAGAACGTACAAACTCCGTGTGTTCAGCACCCGTAGTCAGGATAGAATCTGGGTCTCTGGTGCTGTAATGCCCCTGTCCCACTTAGGAAACGTGAGCGAAAACCTCTGGAGACTTTGCGCCCCACCCAAGGTTTCCGTGCGGTTCCCGGAGGTTGCAGGTAGTGGAAGGTTGCCGGAGGTTGCAGGTAGTTGCCGGAGGTTGCAGGTAGTGGAAGCAGGTAGGGAGACTGACAAAAACCTCCGGGAACCGCATGGAAACCTTGGGTGGGGCACAAAGTCTCCAGAGGTTTCCGCTCAGGTTTCCTAAGTGGGACAGGGGCATAAAAGGCAGCAACTCTACCACTGCGCCACCATGTCGCCCCAAGTCAACATGGATGATGCAAACAATGCAAATAAATGCAGTGAATGCCACACGAATAAGTGGAGTGTGTGAATGATGTTGGGGGGGGGGGAGGGTGATTTTACAGTCAAAGTGTCAAAGTTGAAACGAGAAAGACGCATATGAACCAGTTTTTGTTCCCCGGCTGTGTTAGTTATTCAGAGCTGCTGCTATTAAAGAGCATGTTACATAGATCTAACCATCTATATTACAGAATATGCAGTAGCAGCTAACAGCAAGCGCACAATGCCTGTATTTACCAAAGTGAAGTTCAGGAACTTTAGTTACTAAGCCTGGTTGGAAGACTGGGCAGCAGGTCTCCCCAGAGAACAGTGAAATACAGGTGATCTTTCATCGGGGTAAAAGGCTCATAACTCAGAAACACCAGAGGCACAAGTGAGTTTATGTGGGCCTTTTTACATACTAAAGGTCTGCAATTGGTTCCTAAATAGTTTTTCACTCTATGCTGTATTTATTTAAGCCTGGTAAGCAGTTTAAGTGTGTGGACAAATAGAAAGGAAAGACTTGCAGAAAGTGCGATGTATTTCTAAGCTACTCAATCCGGTTCCACTGAATGTTTCACCCTCATTCAATGACCCAGCCACATGTAGGCAGAGGGATTAGAGCCCAGTTAAAGGTCTTTTTCAGCAAGTACTGCTTTCTTGTTAAGCGAGAAGCCTATGTTTCATTTTATGTAGGAAGGAACCGCAGATGCTGTTTTGAACCGAAGATAGACACAAAAAGCTGGAGTAACTCAGTGGGACAGGCAGCATCACTGGAGAGAAGGAATGGGTCGAGACCCTTCTTCAGACAGTTTAGTTTGAGCTTAGTTTGTTTCACAAGCCCTTTGGCCCACCGAGTCCGCACCAACCAGCGATCCCTGCACACTAAAATGACCCTACACACACTAGGGACAATTTTGCATTTGGTCTTTGATTTTCCAGTTGGAACTGTTTATCAGTCACAATCTGGTTAGAGAAACCAAAAAAAAACAATTTCTGTGTGCAAAAAGAAATGTCTAAAAAAGAGCAAAAGGATTGTGGGTTCAAGAGGAAAGAGGCAAGAGTGTTTTATTGTCAGATGTCCCAGATAGAACAATGCTACCTCTCAAGCATGCTGACTGTACCTGTATGTTTTTCCGAGTGGCCGTTTCCAAATAACAGAGGCAGAGCCATCAACAGAGCCCCTTTATCAACAGCCAAAACCACTCAACAAAAGCATTATCGGGTACAACAGTGTATCAAGAGTTATAGGCATGGTATAATTGGTCCCTTACATATGCAACACTATCTGCTCTCTCCAACGTATTAATGACCCAATTGAGACAAGTTCTCTCCAAAGTTCTGGTCAATGTTTTTGCTAAGTACATAATCTGCCATAAAAATTGCTACCTGCTCATTATCCCAATGTTGCTCCTGCTGAGTAAATTGCCAGCCATGTTCTTTCAGTTGCAACAATGGTTCCTATTGAACATATGCCTCACCGACTGAGTTTGCGACATGGAGACAAATTCTTGAAGGCCATAACTCACGTTGAGACTTATTACACAGCTGGTGGTTGGTATGTTGCATTGTGTTACATAGAACACAAATGGTGCTGGCTAATCAACTGCAGAGTGCATCAAGAGGGTCTCTGTTAGCCTTGCGCGGAACCTGTACAAAGATCTTCACAACAGCTTACAGTCAAACGCCAGGTAAGTTTAGGAAGGAACTGCAGATATTGCTCTATACCAAAGATAGACACAAAGGGCGACACGGTGGCGCAGCTGTATAGTCGCTGCCTTACTGCGCCAGTGTCTCTGGTTCGATCCCGACTATGGGTGCATGTCTGTACGGAGTTTGTGCGTTCTCCCCATGACCTGCATGGGTTTTCTCCGGGATCTCCGGTTTCATCCCACTCTCCAAAGAAGTACAGGCTTGTAGGGTTAATTAGCTTGGTATAATTATAGACAATAGACAATAGACAATAGATGCAGGAGTAGGCCATTCGGCCCTTCGAGCCAGCACCGCCATTCAAAGTGATCATGGCTGATCATCCCCAATCACTACCCCGTTCTCAATTGTAAAATTGTCCCTAGTGTGTGTACGATAGCGTTAGTGTGCTGGAACCCCTCGTAGGCATGGACTCGGTGGTCCGAAGAGTTTGTTTCCGTGCTGTGTCTCTAAACTAAGCACAACTAAAATATTTCTCAATCTTTATTTGATAACTTTCCAAATACAGGGAGTTTGGAGATAAAATGCTGGAGTAATTGATTAGGTCAGGAAACATCTTTGGAGAAAAGGAATGGGTGACGTTTCAATAGGTGACTCAAGTCGGAAGAAGGATTCTGACCCGAAACATCACCTAATCCTATTCTCCAGAGATGCTGCCCGACCTGCTGAGTTACTGAAGCACTTTGTGTCCATCTTTAGTCTACGACACCAGTATCTGCCGTTCCTTCCTAGATTTGGAATTCCATCATTCCCTGGCAAATGAAGCATCAATCCATAGTCTTTCCAGATGTTCTTCACATGGAATACATTGCCACGGACAGCTGTGGTGGCCATGTCATTTGGTATTTTGGAGATTGAGAGAATCTTGATTAGTTATGCCCCTGTCCCACTTAGTAAGCCTGAACGGAACCCTCTGGGGACTTTGCGCCCCACCCATGGTTTCCGTGCGGTTCCCGGAGGTTTTTGTCAGTCTCCCTACCTGCTTCCACTACCTGCAACCTCCGGCAACCACCTGCAACCTCCGGCAACCACCTGCAACCTCCGGCAACCGCATGGAAACCTTGGGTGGGGCGCAAAGTCTCCAGAGGTTTCCGTTCAGGTTTCCTAAGTGGGACAGGGGCATAACAGTGTGTGCAGGGTTATGGGGAGAAGGCAGGAGAGTGGGGTTTGAGTGGAAAGATAGATCAGCCATGATTGAATGGTGGAGTAGACTTGATGGGCCGAATGGCCTCATTCTGCTCACATGGCTTATGAACATGAACGTTTTTTAATATCTTGAGAGTCTGTTCACTTTCAGAAGCACCAGATAATAACAAGACCAGTGAAAGAGCGAGCTGGACAAATCTCCTTCAGTTTGCAGAGCAGAATGCAACCAATCCATTGCCATTTTGAAGCTGATTCTGGGGAGAGTACCAATTATCTCTGCCAATCAATTTTATTAACACCATCCAGCTCATTTAAAGTTCTTGCTCCCTGATGCTTTGGTGCTCTTTTAAAGAAAATTAAATATAAATATATTTTATCAGTGCAACGTTTGTCTTTGCGCTAGCTGCTGAGTGCAAGAAACAGGTTGGATCAGTCCGTGCTGGTCTGGCTAAAATATTGACAGTGTCAATGAGTCAATATTTATGGCGTCAAGGAGCCACAAAGAGGGAATTTACAGCAGGCCTGCGCTAAATGAGGACCCTGTTCCAGATCATTAGCCAAACCCTGGTCGGGCCATCGAGTGCAGGAGAGACCTGAGTGAGATGACATTGAGCAACTTTATCGCTTCAGTCCTGAGCCGGTGAGAAATACTCGACTCGGGCCAAAGACCTCACACTGACTCAGGACACATTCTCTTTCAACGGTCTCTTCAACTGAGCAGCCCTTTGCATCACATTTAAGGAGAGAGTTTCTCAGCTTGGCAGCGGGTTGGCTGCAGTCCGCACTGCAAACTGAAGGAGATTTGTCCATGAAGTGGATTTTGGTGGAATCCGTGATGTAGAGATCTGTGGGATGAATGTGTAGGAAGAGGCTGCAGATGCTGGATTAAATTGAAGATAATCTGAAGATAGACACATCTATCAAGGAAGTGGGGAATGTAGGTTAATTGGCCTCTGAATGTGTTACTTAGTTGGTAGGGAATGGGATAACATAGGACTATGTTATGGATTTGGTAACCCCAACACCATGGTGACACAGCGGTAGTGTTGCTGCCTTACAGCCCTTGCAGCACCGGAGACCCGGGTTCGATCCCGATCACGGATGCTGTCTGGATGGAGTTTGTCCGTTCTCCCACACCCCAAAGACGTACAGGTTTGTAGGTTAATTGGCTTGATATAAGTGTAAATTGTCCCTTGTATGTATAGGGCTTTTTCAGGGCTCCCGCAACGGCGACTTCTCCTGCCCGAGTTGCGGGGTCGAAGAGCTCCTGGAGCGGGGCCTTACAGCACCGCCCCACGCGGCTTGGAATGGCCGCGGGACTCTGCGAGCGCACGCCGGGGGCTCTAACATCAAGACCCGGTGTGCGACCTTGCACCACCCAGCGTGGCTTTAATGGCCGCGGGACAATCACCATCGCCAGCCAGGGGCTTTGACTTTGACTTGTGCAGTGGAGAGGGCCGAATCACAGCAATGTGATGGATGTTTATGTAAATTATGTTGTGTCTTGGGTCTATTTGTTTGTAATGTATGGCTGCAGAAACGTCATTTCGTTTGTCAAGGGGTCAAATGACAAATAAATTAAATTGAAAATAATCTTGAATTTTGATCTAGGGCAGTGGTTCGGCGATCGCTAGTCGATACTGACTTGGTGGGCCGAAGGGCCTGTTTCCGCGCTGTATCTCTAAACTAAATTAAAATAATGTGAACGGGTGATCTACAGTCAGCGTGCACTCAGCAGTTGTTTCCATGCTGTATCTTTAAAATGAATAAAAACCTACACACTAAAGGCAATTAACTCACCAGCCCAGCTTGTGGGAGGAAACCTGAGCTCCCTGTTCTTCCTGATTCATTTCTGTTCTTCATACTCATGATGTGATTTCTTGTTGTGGTTTCATGTGGGTTTTCCAGGCCACATTCAGATTGCAGTTAGCCCAGTGTGCTCCGAGACTGGTACAGCAGTCCTGACGGGGTAGCGACCACAGTATTCCTTTCACAAATGTTTCTGTGACATTTTCCAAATCCAACCTTTGTACTGCAAATTTATTTAATGAACCGTACTCAAATTTGCAGGATATTGAACCACATCTGGTTCAGGGCGGCACGGTGGCGCAGCGGTAGAGTTGCTGCCTCACGGTGCCAGGGACCTGGGTTCAATCCTCACTACAGCTGCTGTCTGTACAGAGTTTGTACATTCTCCCCGTGGGTTTTCTTCAGGTACTCCCGTTTCCTTCCACACTCCAAAGACATACAGGTTGGTAGGTTCATTGGCTTCAGTAAAAAGAAAATGTCCCTAGTTTGTAGGATAGTGCTAGTGTTGGGGGATTGCTGGTTGGCGCGGACCCAGTGGGCTGAGGGGCCTGTTTCCACGCTGTATCTCTAAACTAAACTAAACTAATCTTTCTACTTTAAATCCAGTAACACATGCCTCCCCTTGCAGTCCAGCTAAAGATAGAATATCTTGTGGATACATAGAACAGTAGAGCACTTTGTAGGGCCATCGTTCAGTCCACAATGTCTGTGCTGACCATGCTGCTAAGCCCATCACTTATCTGTGTGCACACAATCCATATCCATCCATTTCTGCAAATCCATATGCCTATATAATATAAAAATATTTTAAATGCCACTACCATACCTGCTTCAACCACCACCACGCCAGTGTGTTCCAGGCACTTACCACCCTCTGAGTAAAAATATTTTTCTGTACATATCCTTTAAGTGATAAGAAAGAGAAGGTTTTTTGTAAATAAAATCTGCAAAGAAACAGGCCCTTCAGCCTACCATGGTCATGACAATAATTTACTTATCTATGTTGAAACATGGAACTGCAGATGCTGGTTTACACAAAAGGACATTAAGTGCAGGAGTAATTCAGCGGGTCAGGCAGTATCTCTGGGGAACATGGATAGGTGACGTTTCGGGTCAGGACCCTATCTATACTAACCTCATTCATCCAAAACCTACGGTGCCATATCTGCTTCAGCAAAATAACACAGGGCCATATTAGAGTGAAAATCAAGGAATCAATCAAGTTCACTTGCATTACCTGGTTCCTAGGCACACATAGCTTGCATTCAAAATGGAAATCAAATCTACACACATTACACCAATGTGGTCACATCAACGTCATGCACAATTGCAGCAAGACTTAAAATCTTGAAGAATCTTGACAGAAAGTGAACAACTGAGATCACATCATTTGTCATTCTGGTTTAGTGTTATATCTACATATTGGCTTTCTATATTTGGTGTCGGGGTTTGAAGAAGGATCCCAACCTGAAACTTCACCTATTCATTTTCTCCAGAGAAGCTGCCTAAATCCGCTGAGTTACTCCAACATTTTGTATCTACTGTATCTTTGGTATGAACCAGCATTTGCAGTTCATTTTTATTCCTAGAACACAAGCAGCTCTCTGAGAGTTTTATCAACGGTTTTGGCATGCTTTGTGATTCTTTTTTCAAAGATCTTTTTCAAAGATTCATGAAGCCCAAAACAATAACCATTGCATCTGCTGCTCTAGATGTCAGCTGCTCTACATCGGTGAGACCAAGCGTAGGCTTGGCGATCGCTTCGCCGAACACCTCCGCTCGGTTTGCAATAACCAAACTGATCTGAACCAATAATCAGCCAAGATCACAATGAATGGCGGTGCTGGCTCAAAGGGCCGAATGGCCTCCTCCTGCATCTATTTTCTATGTAGCTCCCCCTCCCATTCCAAATCCGACCTTTCTGGCCTGGGCCTCCTCCATGGCCAGAGTGAGGCCCACCGTAAATTGGAGGAGCAGCTTGGGCTCATATTTCGCTTGGGCAGTTTGCACCCCAGCGGTATGAACATTAACTTCTCTAATTTCAGGTAGTCCCTACTTTCCCCTCCCCTTTCTCAGCTCTCCCTCAGCCCTCTGGCTCCACCTCTTCCTTTCTTCCTCCCCCCCTCCCCCCCCCCCCACGTCCCCTCACTTCAGTCTGAAGAAGGGTTTCGACCCGAAACGTTGCCTATTCCTTCACTCCATAGATGCTGCCTCACCCGCTGAGTTCCTCCAGCATTTTTGTCTACCCTAAAGTATCAGCCAATTTTACTTCAGAAAACCAGCCTCTGTGCCCCTGAACACACGGTCGGAGGAATTTAAACTCAGTCACGTACTTTATATCGAACAATTGAATTGATCCTGTAGCAGAGTGATGGAAGGTGACCCAGGCAGGCTGCACGGACTCAGTGCTCGCGTTCTGAGTGCATGAACTGCGGTGAATTAATCCGCACTGATCCCAGGTCCTCGTTCCTATAATGAGCCATTACGGGCTGTGCATATCCTTCCTGTACAGTACTGAAAGGAACAAATTGGAAATGAGTCAATTTAATGAGCGAACACTGACCCACAAAGTTGAGCATTTAGCTAGACATTAATCATTCTCTGCCTACCCCGGCTGCAAATTACAGCTCCATTTGCGGGAGCACAATTAGGAATGTGACAAATTGGTCACTGACGCACGGGAGGGTTTTTTTCTGTGAACAGCGCAGGTTGCAACTGGGCCTCGTTTTAAAAGTGTGACACATTTTGAAATGATGAACGGAGATGTAAACAGGCATGGAGTCCGCTCCTGTTCAGAGTGCATGAACTCTTTGACTTTGTTTGGTCTGAAGGTCTCGACCCAGAACGTCATCCATTCCCTCTCTCCAGAGATGCTGCCTGTCCCGCTGAGTTACTCCAGCATTTTGTGTCTATCTTCGGTATAAACCAGCATCTGCAGTTCCTTCCTACACAACTCTTTGACATGGACACTTTCATCAGAGATGCCGAATGAGTGTGGATGTAGTGTTGTGCCCCTTAACCTGGGGTGTATTAAGTGTGACTCACATATTGTCAACTCAATATACACGTGTAAGAAAGAACTACAGATGCTGGTTTAAATTGAAGGTAGACACAAAAAGCTGGAGTAACTCAGCAGGACAGGCAGCATCCCTGGAGAGAAGGAATGGGTGATGTTTCGGGTCGAGACCCTTCCTCAGACGACACTCTTTTCTTTAAGGAACACTTCACAAATTTGCAAGTCATTTTACACTGGGGACTTGCTAATCTTACCCTGATCCTTCCAGCTTTTATATATATCTTACTGATGTTCATGCTGGCTTTTAAATCAGCTCTTCCATGTGAAAAATGTTGAAGGAACTGCAAATGCCGGTTCAAACCGAAGATCGACACAAAATGCTGGAGTTAACTCAGCAGAACAGGCAGCATCTCTGGATTGAAGGAATGGGTGACGTTTTGGGTCGAGACCCTTCCTCAGACTGTCAGGGGAGAGGGAGTTCCAGAGATAAGGAAGTGTAAGGTGTGAAAATGAGACAAAGGGGATGGAGATCAAGGAAAATGTAGGATAGATCATTGTTCGCTAGGAGAAGGTAACAAGAAAGCAGAGATAAAATGTAAATGAGGACAGTCAGACTGGTCAGAGAACTAGGAAAGGGGGGAGGGATGGAGAGAGAGGGAAAGCAAGGGTTACTTGCAGTTAGAGAAGTCAATATTCATATCACTGGGTGTAAGCTGCCCAAGCGACATATGAGGTATTGTTCCTCCAGTTTGTGCTGGGCCACACTCTGACAATGAAGGACAGAAAGGTCAGTGTGGGAATGGGAGGGGGAGTTAAAGTGTGCTCAACCGGGAGATCAGGTAGGTTTAGGCAGACTGAGCGGAGGTGGTCAGCGGAACGATCGCCGAACCTGGGCTTGGTCTCGCCGATATAGGAGTCCACACTTGGAACAGTGGACACAGTAGATGAGGCTGGAGGAGGTACGTGAACCTCTGCCTCACCTGAAAAGACTGTTGGGGTCCTTGGATGGAGCCTTGGAGGGGGGGGGAGATATAGCGCCAGGTGTTGCATCTCTTGCAGTTGCAGTGGAAAGTACCTGGGGAGGGGATGGTATGGGTGGGAAGGGTCGAGTTGACCAGGGAGTCGGGGAGGGAACGGTATCTGCGGAAAGCAGAAAGGGGTGGAGATGGGAAGATGTGACTAGTGGTGGGATCCCGTTGGAGGTGACGGAAATTTCGGAGGATTATGTGCTGCATGTGATGGCTGTTGGGGTGGAAGGTAAGGAATAGGGGGACTCTATCCCTGTTGTGACTGGGGGGTTGGGGAGCATGAGCGGGCTGTGGGATATTGAGGAGAATCATCTATGATGGAAGAGGGGAACCCCCACTCACTGAAGAATGAGGACAACTCAGATGTCCTAGTGTAGAACACCTCATCTTGAGCGCAGATGCGGCATAGATGGAGGAATTGGGAGTAGGGTATAGTCTTTACAGGAAGCAGGGTGGGAAGAAGTGTAGTCTAGATAGCTGTGGGAGTCAGTGGGTTTATAATGAATGTTAAAACCTTGCCCCCACTGCCACCCACTGGCATTAGTTAATATTGCAAGTCTGGCTTTTTTAGTTTAGTTTAGTTTAGTTTAGCTTAGAGATATAACACGGAAACAGGCCATTGGGCCCACCGAGTCCACACCGACCAGCGATCCCCGCATATTAATATTACCCAACACACACTAGTGACAATTTACATGTATACCAAGCCAATTAACCTACAAATCTGTACGTCTTTGGAGTGTGGGAGGAAAACAAAAATCTCGGAGAAAACCCATGTGGTCACGGGGAAAATGTACAAACACTGTACAGACAGCACGCGTAGTCAGGATCGAAACTGTTCCTGTAAGCGCTGTGAGGCAGCAACTCTACCGCTGCGCCACCGTGCCGCCCGAATTATTCTAAATTTCCATTGCTGGGATGCTCACAGGCATCGCACTCACACGGAGAATAAATATTTGACTGTTTTTAAAATTGTACATTGTGTGGTGAAAGACTCCTGTTATATGGCAGTAATGTAGTCTAACTCCGTGTGCTGGGGCAGATAACACTGTGATCAGTGGGAACATGTCAGGGTATAGGTTTAAGGTCAGGGGTCAAAGTTTAAAGGAGATGAGGCGGGCAACATTTTTACACCTGGTAGACGCCTGGATTGCACTGCCAGGGTTGGCTATTGAGGCAGATATGATAGAGGCCTTTGGGTTGGTATATGGATATACATGGAATGCAGGTGTATGATTTATGTGCAGGCAGATAAGAGATCGTGACATTAATTTTGGCACGGACATTATGGGCCGAAGGGCCTGTTCGTGTGCTGTACTGTTCTAAGTCCTATCTCTGTCCTTCATATTAATAGAACCAAGCTCAAAGTGCTGGAGTAACTCAACGGGTCAGGCAGCATCTCTGGGGGGAATGGATGGGTGATGTTTTGGGCCAGGTCCCTTCTTCAGACTAATTGGAGTAAGATAGTGGGGGAATTGCTCCTGGGTAGGTTAAAACCCAATGGTGCGAACATTCAATCCTCCAATTTTAAGTGACAACCTCCCGCCCCGCACATCCCCCTCTCTCATTCCTTTGCCCACCAACTCCCTGGTTTGTGCGCATTCCCTCGATTATCATACCCGTACACTTCCACCTATATTCCTCTGCCTGTCTTTACATTTAGCGCCTCTTCCCTTCTTATCTGCCTCCCTTTTGTCTCCTTTTCACTTCCTGCCTTTGTCCATCACTCCACCCCTTTGCTAATCAAACTCCGCCCAGCTGTATCCACCTATCACTTGCCAGACCTTATCCCGTCCCCATCTCTTTCCCAGCTTCCTCCCCACTACCTAAGATCCTACAGCGAACAAGATAGACCACTCGACGAAAAAGACATAGTACGGTCATGGGCAGATTCATGGGTAATTTAAGGCCCCATTTCCGTAACCGGCTTCCGTCTCTGCACCAAAGATCCCGTAGGATAATAGTGCGGAGATGGAAGCCGGTTACGGAAACATCCCCGTAAAAATAAAAGCTATTTGGTAAAAATCTTCTCCTCATTTTCAGAATTTTAATTTATTAACACGAACTTTTCCCCCGCAACGTTGATTACACTGCGAGTCGGCCGGGTAGGGTCGGGTTACTGAAATGGATGAAAAAAAGGCCCACGTTCCGCTCCTTTGCGTACTACATGTCAGCCCATTGCATTTAGCAGGAGTGGTCTATCTTGCTCCGCTATAGGATCTTTGCCCACTACTGCAATCAGTCCAAAGGAGGGTCCCAACCCGAAACGTCGCATGTTCATGTCCTCCTGAGATGCTGCCAGAGCTGCTGAGTTACTCCGGTACTTTGTGTTTTGTTCATGATTCCAGCATCTGCAGTTCATTGTGCCTCCTTTATAATACCCCATTGATGTACAAATTTTCTTAAGTTTGATTAAAAACATGCAGGACTCTAGCCCATTTTAATCAGAAGGTTTCAGTCACGAATATAATGGCGAGAAGTCTAAATTGCTAAATTGCTAAGCCTGCCTTGTGTTAAGTTAACGAGCATGGCCTCATTTCAAAACTATGTATAGCAACACGTACTGTTTCAAAATCTTTGCCACAATCCAATCAGTGGTGAAAAATTGATAGGCCTGAGCCCAAGATGGATACAAAAGGGAAATGATGGCAAATTAAAAACAGCCCACTAAAAAGAACTGTAGGAAGAGGCAATAAGCAATGTAACACTGTGACACTGTAAGTTTATAATAATGTAGACATCAAATAAACAGCTTCAGGGTGAAGATCAAACTGGTGCCTGTTCTGAAGCAGAGAGAATGACTGGTTCTGGCTGTAATGGAGCGATGCCCAGAAATTGGACTGCTCCCTCCGTTGATGTGTTACGGTGTTGTTGGGCACTGGGCTTGGTGGAAATCGGATTGCCCGCGAAAAATCATGGCGATGGTCAAACATAAATAGTGTAATAAATAGTATGTCTCACTGCCAGAAGGATGAGTTCGGGGCAACACATGTTGATCCAAGATCTTGTTGATTTCAGCACAGCTGGGAGAATTGCTGCCTCACAGTGCCAGAGACCCCGGGTTCGATCCTGACCTCGGGTGCTGTCTGTGTGGAGTTTGCACGTTGCCCCTGTGACCCGCATGGGTTTCCTCTGGTCTCCTCCCACATCCCAAAGGCGTGCGGGCTTGCAGGTTAATTGGCCTCTATAAGTTGCCCCGAATGTGCAGGGAGTGCATGAGAAAGTGGGATAAAAGAACAAATGTGAATGGGTGATCGATGGCTGGTGTGGACTCGATGGGCTGAATGGCAGGTTTCCTTGCTGTGTCTCTAAACTGCTATAAACTGCTAACCTGTCATCACTTGTCCATGCAGCAGAGAAGGTAGCTGGTCACCACATTCTGCCAGATGCGCAAACTGCAGCAACACTTGAAAATGGCCCCATATCTGGCGACTGTGTACTGAGACTATACACTTGTAGTGTGTCTGAGCTGTGTGTCTAGCATGTATCTAGGTGCTGATGTATACTGATACTGGTACTGGACTGCATAAAAATTGAAAAATAAAGTACCATTGAACGCTTCATGGGTGGCGTGGAGCAAGGACCTGGGCTGCAGGAAGTAGGAGAGAACGTTGGCTTTTCACATCCTAGTGCTGAACCACAGGGTGGGACTAAAATAGAGTCACGGAGTCATACAACACACACAGGCACACACTCCCCCTCTCTGTTCTCTCATGCATACCGACCAAACACAGACACACTAACGCACATACACACACATGAACAGTCAGGCATACCAATCTCTCCACGATCATAGACACACACACACACGCACACATGCACACACACATGTGCACACACACGCACATGCACTTATTCATGCACACACACGTGTTCACACACGCACATGCATGCACACACACACACACACGTGCACACACGCACGTGCACACACAAACACACGCACGCACAGACACACACATATGCACACACATGCACACGCATGCACTCATTCACACACACACACACACACACACACACACACACACACACACACACTCATTCACTCATACACACACTCATTCACACATACACACACTCATTCACACACATACACAGGCACAACAGACATATGCACACACACACACACAAACAGGCACACACACACACACACACATTGGCACATGTACACACACACACACATAGGCACATGTACACACACACACACAAACACACAGACCCACACAGACACAAACAATGCACACACACATATCGGATACGATATTCATCCCCGGAGGGAGATTGTTCTGCCAACAGTCGCAACACACAACAAGGTACATGAAAACTTGAAATTAAAATTAAATTAAAAGTGACAAATAAAGAAAAAGAGAAGCGACTGTTGGCTGGCTGCCGTGTGCACAGTGCCTTAACCAGAACAAACAAACAAACATACGCAGGCTTATCCCCTGGGCATAGGATTCTAAAACTAGAGTGCCCCCCCCCCCCCCCCCCCCACCCACCCCTACACCGGGTCCTCTTTTTGTTTTCCCAACTTCCCTCACTGTGGTCCCCCAGATGTGTCGATCGCGAGGCCCCGTTGCCGCCGGCGCTCCCGCTTATGCACACACAGACAGATACATGCATGCACACACGCAGCCACGTACACTGGTTCACAGGGAGCTGCTGTTGGTCATCACATCCTCTGACTAGCCGTCATTATCTCCTTGCTCCTCCAGTTGTCCTGAGATCCCAGACCCCAACGAGGTGACCAGCCGAACCTTGCCCAAAGCCTGCAGTAATGGAGCACTGCCAGTGGATGCGGAGAGGATGTTTCCACTAGTGGAAGAGTCTAGGACTAGAGGTCGTAGCCTCAGAAATAAAGGGCGTTCTTTTAAGAAAGAGATGAGGAGAATTTTTTTTAGTCAGAGGGTGGTGAATCTGTGGAATTCTTTGCCACAGAAGGCTGTGGAGGCAGTCAGTGGATACTTTTCAGGCAGAGATAGATAGATTCTTGATTAGTATGGGTGTCAGAGGTTATGGGGAGAAGGCAGGAGAATGGAGTTAGGATGGAGAGATAGATCAGCCATGATTGAATGGCGGGGTAGACTTGATGGGCCGAATGGCATAATTCCACTCCTTTTCTTTTACTGTCACTGAGGGGCAATTGTTGAGAGAGTAGTTCAGCACCCGCGCACCACAACATGTCCGGTAACCTCTGAGGACGTTGGCAAATCAATGAACAATCTGTCGTCAATTCTGCAGCTGCTTGGTTGACCACCTGATGGCAGCAGAGTTTCCCTCAAAGTCTTACATCAAATAGAAGTGCAGCACACAGGGCTCCAAGTTCCCCTTAGACTACATTCATGAATCAAAGGTTACAGGGAGAAGGCAGGAGAATGGGGTGGAGAGGGACAAACAGTGCGGCCATAATCGAGTGGCAGAGCAGACACGATGGGCCGAATGGACTCATTCTGCTCCCAATGATCCTAACGAACGCATTATCAGGTACCCACTTGTCATTAAGGAAAATCTCTGGGGCATGAGCATGGATCAGGACAGGACATGCCTGGTCCAATTTGTCAACTGGTGCAGGTTCACCCCTCAGTGTCCACGAACATGATTTATTCAGCGTTAAACAGCGCAAAGTTTACGACTTCTCAGAACACAAACTGCGAGAGGTTTTACCAAGAGGCACACATTGTGGCAGCTGCTAGTAACATTCCCCATAACCTTTTCCCATTGGATCTGTCCCAGCCGCTCGTAAGGATTTCTGGAGATCATACTTGGCGTTGTGGAGCGCCAGTGAGACTAATCGCTAGCTGAGTGACTGGTGGATTAAATGGGTGTGATGACGAGATCAGGTTATTTCTGCTCAACGCTGGATTAGCCAACATCCGATACATTAGTTCGCAGACTAGAGGCCTTCCTTCCAAAAAACGTTGGAAAAATCAACACTTTTGGATTAGGTTGCGGCTTTAACTTGACAGCTAATGTCGGCAGAATGAGACCCTGCAGAAAATACAGCCACTCCCTGCCCAATGTGACAAAAGAGAGTCAAAGAGTCATCCATCATGGAAACAGGCCCATCAGCCCAGTGTATCTATGCCAACAGTCAAATATCTATTTTAAATAATCGTATGCACATTCCACCTTATTATCCCCACAACGCTACCTGCTCCCCTCAGATCCAAACACCACCTACACGTTAATTGCACTTTACAGTGGTAACCAAACTAGTTTGGTTACAAACATGTCCAACCCCATTAATGTTTAGTCCGAAGAAGGGTTTTCGGCCCAAAACGTTGCCTATTTCCTTCGCTCCATAGATGCTGCTGCACCCGCTGAGTTTCTCCAGCACTTTTGTCTACCAACCCCATGAATGAATGGCTATGTTCCTATCCAGTCCTAAAGACAGGGCCCATATGTAGCTCCAGAACATCACTGGGCCTGAGTGGCTTGGCAGGACCGCAGTGTCTCAGCCTACCCTAAGTCATCACGGACACAGAAGCCTAATTGCATTTTCTTGCCTCGCTGGAAAATTGCACTTACCTGCTTTTCATCTCTTCCTCCACAGGCATTATCAATGAGCCATGGCTGCCTGGCAACACCCTAGCAACCAACATGCGAATCTAACAATAGAACACAGTTAATGTGGCAAAGTAACAATGTGCATAATTTTTCCGCTGGCTCCTGTGGAAAGCGTTGTGCTGTAAAAAAATATTTTATACATGCTAATCTTAGAGACATTTTTTGTAAAGCATTTTTTTCTGTGGTTTGGGAAAATTAACCTTGACACCATCAGGTCATAAGGTATGGGATAGGAGTAGTATTAGGCCATTCGGCCCATCAAGCCTACTCCACCATTCAATCATCACTGATCTATCTCTCCCTCCTAACCCCATTCTCCTGCCTTCTCCATATAACATCTGACACCCGTATTAATCCAGAATCTATCTGTCTCTGCCTTAGAAATATCCACTGACTTGGCCTCCACAGCCTTCTGTTGCAAAGAATTCCACAGATTCACCACCTGACTAAAGAAATTCCTCCTCATCTCCTGCTTAAAAGAATGTCCCTTAATTCTGAGGCTACGACCTCTAGTCCTAGACACTCCCACCAGTGGAAACATCCTCTCCACATCCACTCTATCCAAGCCTTTCACTATTCCGTATGTCTTAATGAGGTTCCCCCTCATTCTTCTAAACTCCAGCGAGTAACAGGCCCAATGCCGACAAACGCTCATCATAGGTTAACCTACTCACCAGACTTTTTGCACAGTAAAGGTTGCAATTCAAATGGTATTCATAGAGAGATTTACAACAGAAGCAGGCCCTTTGGTCCAGTGATCATCAGCTACCCATTTACACTACTCCCATTTTTTACTCTCCACATATTCTCATCAACACTCTCTAGATTCTACCATCCACCAACGTACTGGGGACAACATACAGAGGCCATTTAATCTTCAAACCCTGCACAACTTTGAGATGTGGGAGGAAACCAGAGTACCTGGAGGAAGCCCACATAGTGACAGGGAGAACGTGCAAACTCCGCACGGACAGCACCCGAGATCAGGTGTGATGAACGGTCTATCTTGCACTGTGGGACAGCGGCTTCCCTAACTGTCCACTGGTCTGTCTTATGAATCTCAGAGCAGGAGAGCACAGAGGGCTGACTTTGGGTTCATTGCACCTGTGTTGACCTCTTGAAGGAATGACTTACTTAATCTGTCTCTCCTGTAGCTTCGCAGATTGACAGTAAATATCTAACCTATGCTCAATCTGATAATCGTTGAATCTGACTACAGAGGCACAGTGGTGGAGTTGATGCATTACACTGCCAGAGACCCGTGTTGGATCCTGACTATGCGTGCTGTCTGTATGGATTTTGTATATTCGCCCTGTGATCTCGTGGGTTTTCTCTAGGTGCTCTGGTTTCCTCCCACATTCCAAAAATGTGCAGGTTTGTAAGTTAATTGGCTTCCATAAATTGTCTCTAGTGTGTAGGTCAGAACTAGTGTACAGGTGATCGCTGGTCGGCATGGACTCGGTGGGTCAAGGGGCTTGTATCCACATTGTATCTCTAAACTAAACTAAACTAAACTAAACTAAACTAAACTAAACTAAACTAAAGCTCCTCTATCAGCAGTGTAGCCCTGATCATCTGGCCTGCTCCATTAAAGAAAATGTTCTCTGTAACATACCTCACTCTTTTTACAAACACCTGAGCACAAATAATAAAGGAAATATAATTAGATTTCATTGACATTGACATTTCATTGACATTGTTCTCCCACCAGCTATCTCCTGCTAAATTCTGGTACCTGTTCCATGCCCAGTATCAGGAGTAATCACCATGTACTGGATAATGAACCTTGCAATTTCTTCAACAAATCATCCCAATAAGTGAGCCAGAGGCCTATTATGACAATCTGAAACTTTACGTGACATTTGGAAATTTGTAGTGTCAATCTGATTCTTGTAGCTCCTGGCATTTGGAACCAAAGGAAAGATTAACAATGAGGATGGCCGTTTAGACTCTTCACAACATGGTATGATTGTATTAGTCATCATATACCCCAATGCACTGGTTTGGGAAGCAACATCTGAAACCAGAGGGACAATTGAACATCTGATGTTCCCACCAGTGGAGATTGAAGGCACCTGCAGTAACTTGCCAATTGTTATGATGTTGGCTGACTATGTCCCTCTTTGGAACCAGTGACTAAGATCACGAGAAATAGCCGGTGTGGAAGAAAGTTTAGTTAAGTTAAGTTTCATTCAGTTTAGAGATATAGTATGGAAGCAGACCCATCGGCCCACCGAGTCCGCTCTGTTTAATGATCATCCATACACTAGTTCTATCCTACACCCTAGGGACAATTTACAGAGGCCAATTGACCTACAAATCTGTACATCTTTGGAATGAGAGAGGAAACCGGAGCACCCGGAGAAAACCCATGCGGTCACAGGGAGAACACACAATCTCCAAACAGACAACACCCAGAGTCAGGATTGAACCCGGGTCTCTGGTGCTGGAAGACTGCACCAGTTCACTGGTGGACAAGTTCACCGTTGCAGTGCAGTGGTTTTCCCAGGGCTAATAGCTAATTCCATCAATGATATTCTCTATATTACTGCATATCAAGCTAAAACAACGAGGGGATAAAAATCCATTCAGTTCATCTTATTCTTTGAGCCATCAACAAAAATAAACACTGCCATCCTGGCTTTCAACTTGAGGAAGTAAAAGAAAATGCAAGGTCATTGACTGTAAATGTGAATTGAAGTTTGGAGTGTAGTTGTTTGTCCATATTCTTTCCCATGTCATTCTGCTGGAATTAATCCCGTTGCATCAGGTACCGATTTACTGTCTAAGTCACCAGTCCACTGAAGTGCTGCCAGAACCTTTTGATGGAGTGTTTCTCTCACACTGGGTCACTGCCAAGACTCAGTCATATTATTTCCCTCGTTTTCCTACCTTAAATTTCCAATCATTAGTCCAGTCAGACACCGTGAAGGTCGATGGACCCTTAAATATCTTTCATGTTTACCTCCCTTAAGGGCGGCATGATGGCACAGCAGTAGGTTTGCTGCCTTACAGCGCCAGAGACCCGGATTCGATCCTGGCTACGGGTGTCTCTGTACAGAGTTTGTACGTTCTCCCCGTGATCGCATGGGTTTTCTCTGAGAACTTTGGTTTCCTCCCATACTCCAAAGACGTACAGGTTTATAGGTTATAATTGGACTTGGTATGTATGTAAAAATTGTCCTTAGTGTCTTCTTCTTGCGTATGGCGTGCACAGCCTAGAGTTGTAAGACAACTTGTTCTGTGTTCAAGAAGGAACTGGAGATGCTGGAAAATCGAAGGTACACAAAATGCTGGAGAAACTCAGCGGGTGCAGCAGCAACTATGGAGCGAAGGAAATAGGTAAAGTTTCGGGCCGAAACCCTTCTTCAGCCAACTTGTTCTGTTTGACCTTCTGTTTGTGCACGGCAAGTTGATTGCATTCATTGAAACAGGGTGGACCACGTGAAGGTTGAAATCTCCAACCCCGTACTTAGTGTACAATCGTGTTAATGTGCGGGAAACGCTGGCCGCTGCAGACTCGGCAGGCCAAAGGGTCTGTTTCCGCACTGTATCTCTAAACTAAACTGAACTAATCCTCCCATTATGAAGCTTACCCACACTGCACAGAAGATTAATTAGTTACTCTGGCCTGAAGCAAGTTTCCATAAATGTTCTTCATTATCTTGAAAGTGCATCTTTTAATTTGCATCAGTCCAGGAATTACCAATTATGTGGGAGAAGCTCTATCATCAGTCTGTTTTTAATCCTGAGCTGTTCTCTTCTGTGATACTGAAAAGGTTACCTAAATACCACAGCTGCCAGGGCAAGGCAACCTGTTCAGGTTATGTGTAGAATCTAGTGGCATGTAAAAGGTGGCAATTTACATAATGGAATTAGATAATGGAATTATCTATACAAATAATGGAATTAGATGTAATTACGATTAATAACATAGTTTAGTTTAGCAACACAGCACGGAAACAGGCCCTTTGGCCCATCTAGTCCACACTGGCCATCGATCGCCCATTCACACTAGTTTTCTGTCATCCCATTTTCACATTCACTCCCTACACACTAGGGACAATTTTTCACAGGCCAATTGACCTACAAACCATCAAGTCTTTGGGATGTGGGAACACCCAGGGGAAACTCACGCGGTCACAGGGAGAACGTGCAAACACCACACTGGCATGGACTCGGTGGGCCAAAAGGCCTCTTTGTCTGCTGGATCTCTCTTCGATTCTTACCATGCAAGTAAAGAAATGTTTGAGAATATTTCAAAAACTAATCTTCTCGGGACCATCAGTGGTTGAGGAGCAATCTGATGGAAGTATTTAATGTTCTGAGGCATAGATCGCCAAAATCTTTACCACTCACAATAAAGCTTACACGCCCAGGGTGGAAATGTCAAATGTCAGAGGTATAAATTTAAGGTGAAAGGAGGTTGAAAGGGGATTTATGTGGCAAGCTTTTTTACGAGGAGTGGTCAGTGTCTGGAATAAGTTCATAAGTGATAGAAGCAAAATAGGCCATTTGGTCAATCAAGTCTACTCTGCCATTCAATCATGGCTGATTTATCTTTCCCTATCTTAACCCCACTGTCCTGCATTCTTCCCATGTGGAAGTGGTGGAAGCAGTTATGATAGTAGCCAAGTGAATGAACAGTAGGGAAAGGAGGGATATGGACCATGTGCAAGCGGATGGAAGGACTTTAGCTTGGCATCATGGTCGCAAACACACCGTGGAGAGTTGGGCCTGTATGTTTGAGATGTTCTTCCAAAAAAGGGTCAAATTCACTCAACTGGTCGCGAACACCTAAATAGTTTCCATTTTTTGCTGACCCAATAATTTGCTTTTCTCCACAAAATGGCAAATCTCTGGAGGCAAGAGAGCTAATTACAGACAATACACGTATCAACACTTTCTGCCAATACGCCTGCTCCGAGCGATGATGTTCAAGTGATCTACACCTCCAGATTCTTTCTGCCGAATCAAATATGCCGTCATGCCCTTGCGATGTCCTTCTCCGTGTTCATGTTCCACAATAACATTGCTGCTTCCAGTCATTGAATCCTGGACCAAAGGGAGATTCTGTCTTGGACAATAGGCGACATACAAAGCAGCACAAACGACCTTGGGATGGTGAATAGAGTAGCCATTCACGTTTTACACACTCGCCATTCCGCAGTTCACGTTTGAACACATTGTTTGATAAATACCTTGTGTGAGTATTCTCTACTCCAGCTCCTTTATACTGCGTTAGTATTGTTAATGTTCCATAGCCCCGGATCTGTGTCTTGGATCGCAAACGTCTTTAAGGGCCTGTCCCACTTGGCCATCATTTGCACATCACGCAGATGGTGCGCAAAGATTTTGTACATCACAAAATGCTGCGATGCCGCACGCCACTGCCTATGCAATCACGCACCATGCGCGCATAACGTGCGTGTCACAACGCTCGCGTCGTGCATCGTGACGCATACATGATGACGCGTAAATTACACGTAAATGACGGCCAAGTGGGACAGGCCCTTTAGTATTACAGATTTGGGTATTTCCTCTTGTGGAATGTCCCCAG
Organism: Leucoraja erinaceus; assembly: GCF_028641065.1. Lineage (NCBI taxonomy): Eukaryota > Metazoa > Chordata > Chondrichthyes > Rajiformes > Rajidae > Leucoraja > Leucoraja erinaceus. The sequence continues at coordinate 11,769,800 of NC_073410.1, read as the reverse complement.
CAACAGGAACAGGTAATGATACCATTGGTATGTCTGCTGGAGAAACTGGATGATTGGATGCAGGAGTGGGTGCGTAGATGTGATGCTATATTTGCAGGAGCAGCTACATGCTTACCGTACAAGTGTTCCTAATGAATCTCAGATTCAATCTCTAACAACCATAAACCAACAAAATGACATATCAATATAACCAATATCATTGCTATTAACTGTCAAGTGAGTTGAAGTGACGTTAACATATACGCTTTTACGGTATGTAGCGCGTGAGATACGTACACATACGTGCACGTGTGGTTGCAGAGGTGACCGTGATACTGAGAGGTGAATGCCAATGTCCACTTGTTATCATAAAAATTAACATGAATATTGATCATTATCTTTAGTAAAACACATGCTAAATATGCATTTCCCAATAACAAATATTTATAGTTTAGTATATTGTAGTATCTCTTTATTGACAGCAACTCACATACATAGATTAGCATAGGGCCCCTATACTCGTGAGGCTCCTGGCAACTGCCCAGCGTGTCCATGTGCTAAACCGGCCCTGGCTTGGACGGCATCTGAGAAACATTCAGGTCCTTTGAACTGGGAAGGGGAAAAAAATCAAGTTAGCTTTCCAGAGCAAGAAAGTGGGAGGAAGGATAGGTAGAATGAAGGGATGAGTTCTGACAGGCTGAGACCAAATTAGTTAATATTGTCATTGGAGTAGCAGTAGAAGGAGCTGAAACACTAACTGTTTCTCTTTCAACCAACCCTGCTGGATCCTTCCAATGGTTTTTTTGTTTTTATTTCAGATTTCCAGCATCTGCTCTTTCTTTGACTTCCATTTACAATGGCATTGGACGTAGTCTACACAGAATGTGAACAAACAGAATCCATGACCGTACACTTGTAGCTTTCTCACAGCAGCTGCTTTGGGAGCCAGCTCACAGACTGAAGACTCAGTAGTGAGTGAAGTGAGCTACTGTGAGCAGAGCAGTCTTGAATCATTAATGAAGCAACCGCAGACACGTGGCTCACTGAAACTAAACGCTACTTTCCCAACGCCGTTGCTAACAGCCGGCTGCCACCAGAGTTGCACCAAATGAGATTTTTACTGTGAAGGATTGTTTTGAACTGTTGGTTGCAGTTCCCTATTCCGATATTTGATATCCTGATGTTCGGAGCAGCAATGGAATAAGAAGGGGCCACCTGCTCTCTGCAAAGAACCACACTTAATTTATCTGCTCCTGGATTTCTCAGATTTAATTACTGCCACAAGGGAGGTCAATAACCAAGAGGTTAACACTGGCGGAAGCGAGAAAACAGAAATCTCCCCATGACCGTGGAGATAATTGAACAGAACTGCAGGACATCAGTGTTTGTCAGCAGTTATATTAACTCTGTTCTACACATGTAATTCCTTCAGTTCCATCAAAGCAGACCAATGTTCCTCAGAATGTTGAAATCATTAATATCTAACTTATCCCAATTGGCTTCAATCTTATTCTTGATATTTAAAACGGAATCCATTATCACGTCGGACCTACAGTTCTGAATGTTTAAAACTGTTTGTAGTAATTTAGATTACAAGCTGGGGTTGAATGTGAAGTCTAACATCTGCTGTGTTGAGACCTTTACACTGAGAGGCAACCACACATTGCCAGCAAACGGATGGGTGAGGGCAGTGCTGTTGTGACAGAGAAACAATGTAAGTTTGTCCAGCATCTCTAACCCAGCCAATGTCCCTCTTCTGCACCCTGTCCGTAGCCTCCATGTTCTTCCTGGCAGTCAGAACTGCATGTGGTACTCCAAATGTGGCTTAGCTAAAGCTCTATACAGCTACAACATGGTTTTGTGTATTTTATATTCAATGACCTGATCAATTACATGTTTGTTATACACCTCTTTCCCACCCTATCTACTTGTGTTGCAACTTTCAGGGTGGCTATGGACTTGCACTGCAAGTTCCTTCTATATAGTATCATTGCTTTTCATTCCACTGTATACATTTTTCTTACATTTATCCTCCTAAATTGCAACACCGCACACAGGTCCAGATTAAACTCCATCAGCCATTTCTCTGTCATATTTCCAACTGGTCTACCACATTCTCGTCAATGCTTTGCTACTCTAATTGATAGGTTCCTTACTCTGTGTTCGTTCCACTTCCTGGATTTCTGCTCTCACCTCTATCCCGGAAATACCTTGCCAGCAATAAGACAAATCTCTGGTCGCTGGTCGACGTGGACTGGGGGGGGGGCGCCAATAATGACCATGGGGCGGCCTTGTTGGCACAGCTCAGCCTGGGTAGAATGAGCAACTTAGTCAAGTCAAGTCAAGCCAAGTTTTATTCGTCACTTGCAAAGTCGGGATCTCAACCCTCCGCAGTTGCCGCTGCGGGCATCCAGATGTTCAGACAAGGTAAGTCCAGGTAAGTCCTCAATCGGTGCCTTCTCACTGGAGACCGCGGCTTCAAGATGGTGTAGGCCGCAGGCCGGCGGTCGAAGATCTAAAGTCCCCGCCGCGCCGCAGCAAGAAGCGCCGCAGACCGCAGGGCTGGTGGTCGGAGCTCCTCTCCAGGGATCCCTGGTGAGGGATCCCAGGCTCCAGGTGGTCAGTCCACGCAGCGCCCGCGGTAGAAGTTGGCCGCGGGCTGGCGGTCGGAGCTCTTCTCACGGGTCCCCAACGAGGCAGAATGTGAACAAACAGAATCCATGACCGTACACTTATAGCTTTCTCACAGCAGCTGCTTTGGGAGCCAGCTCACAGACTGGAGACTCAGTAGTGAGTGAAGTGAGCTACTGTGAGCAGAGCAGTCTTGAATCATTAATGAAGCAGACGCAGACACGTGGCTCACTGAAACTAAACGCTACTTTCCCAACGCTGATGCTAACAGCCGGCTGCCACCAGAGTTGCACCAAATGAGATTTTTACTGTGAAGGATTGTTTTGAACTGTTGGTTGCAGTTCCCTATTCCGATAATATTTGATATCCTGATGTTCGGAGCAGCAATGGAGTAAGAAGGGGCCACCTGCTCTCTGCAATAAACCACACTTAATTTATCTGCTCCTGGATTTCTCCGATTTAATTACTGCCACGAGGGAGGTCAATAACCAAGAGGTAACACTGGCGGAAGCGAGAAAACAGAAATCTCCCCATGACCGTGGAGATAATCGAACAGAACTGCAGGACATCAGTGTTTGTCAGCAGTTATATTAACTCTGTTCTACACATGTAATTCCTTCAGTTCCATCAAAGCAGACCAATGTTCCTCAGAATGTTGAAATCATTAATATCTAACTTATCCCAATTGGCTTCAATCTTATTCTTGATATTTAAAACAGAATCCATTATCACGTCGGACCTACAGTTCTGAATGTTTAAAACTGTTTGTAGTAATTTAGATTACAAGCTGGGGTTGAATGTGAAGTCTAACATCTGCTGTGTTGAGACCTTTACACTGAGAGGCAACCACACATTGCCAGCAAACGGATGGGTAAGGGCTGTGCTGTTGTGACAGAGAAACAATGTAAGTTTGTCCAGCATCTCTAACCCAGACAATGTCCCTCTTCTGCACCCTGTCCGTAGCCTCCATGTTCTTCCTGGCAGTCAGAACTGCATGTGGTACTCCAAATGTGGCTTAGCCAAAGTTTTATACAACTACAACATGGTTTTGTGTATTTTATATTCAATGACCTGATCAATGACATGTTTGTTATACACCTCTTTCCCACCCTATCTACTTGTGTTGCAACTTTCAGGGTGGCTATGGACTTTCACTGCAAGTTCCTTCTATATAGTATCATTGCTTTTCATTCCACTGTATACATTTTTCTTACATTTATCCTCCTAAATTGCAACACCGCACACAGGTCCAGATTAAACTCCATCAGCCATTTCTCTGTCATATTTCCAACTGGTCTACCACATTCTCGTCAATGCTTTGCTACTCTAATTGATAGGTTCCTTACTCTGTGTTCGTTCCACTTCCTGGATTTCTGCTCTCACCTCTATCCCGGAAATACCTTGCCAGCAATAAGACAAATCTCTGGTCGCTGGTCGACGTGGACTGGGGGGGGGGCGCCAATAATGACCATGGGGCGGCCTTGTTGGCACAGCTCAGCCTGGGTAGAATGAGCAACTTAGTCAAGTCAAGTCAAGCCAAGTTTTATTCGTCACTTGCACAGTCGGGATCTCAACCCTCCGCAGTTGCCGCTGCGGGCATCCAGATGTTCAGACAAGGTATGTCCAGGTAAGTCCTGAATCGGTGCCTTCTCACTGGAGACCACGGCTTCAAGTAGGCCACAGGCTGGCGGTCGAAGATCTAAAGTTCCCGCCGCGCCGCAGCAAGAAGCGCCGCAGACCGCAGGGCTGGTGGTCGGAGCTCCTCTCCAGGGATCCCTGGCGAGGGATGGTCAGTCCACGCCGCGCCTGTGGTAGAAGTTGGCCGCGGGCTGGCGGTCGGAGCTCTTCTCACGGGTCCCCAACGAGGGATCCCAGGCTCCGGATGCAGCGCCAGCTGGAGATCTGCAGCTTCAGGCTGCCACGGGACAGCGAACGGAGCGCTCGCCTCCGGCGACCCACGGCGAGGGCTTGCCCACTCCACGACGAAAGCATCCTCGCTGCGCCCGCGGCCGATCCTCGATGTTAGGCCACGGGGAAGGCGACATGGAAACGGTTTCCCCCTTATCCCCCCCCCCACACCACCCCCCACACAAGACACATGGAGAGACATTAAAAACACACATTAGGACACACTAAAAAAATTTAAAAAGTAGAAAAATCTAACACGCTGCTGGCAGGGCTGCCGGCTCGCAGCGCCCCCACCAGGCGAGAGTGAAGAAATAACTGGACACAAAACTAGATGGACGTTCTCGGGACATTGTAAAAAATAATTCTTTATTTGTTGTTACGCATTAAAAAAATTATAAATGTACAGTTATACATACAAAAAGTAATTTCCTTCCACATTCCCTGTGCTATTTTCTTTGTATTGTCTCTTTTTCCCTTTCCAGTAGATTATAGGAAGCCTTTAGAGGGAAGATCATTTAAAAAGTATCTGGTGAGCATTTGAACTGCCAAGACTAGAAGGCTATCGCCAAAATATTGGTAAATATGATTAGTATACATGCTTTGTGGTCAGCATGGACATGATGGGCCAAAGGGTCTGTCTGTACTATATCACACTATGACTCCATAATTAATAGCAACCACAATACAAAGTTTTTCTTCATCCATTAAAATAGATTGTAAAGAAACAATTCAATTCATCAAATAAATAATCCGTCTGAAAGTTGAAGTAATTTTAAAATTGGTTGCAAACTATTGAATCAAATATACAAATCAGATTTATTATTACATTATTCCTGAAATGTCTGACTGTTCACCTGCATTTCAATCAATAACTGCATTTGGGATTACTTTTCTGAAGGGCATATAATATCTCTAAAGATTCTATTTGACACACACATCCATCTTACCATTATGACCTGATGTTACTTCACATGTGGTAACTTTTACTCATTAGGGCGCAGCTAATGACAATGTTCGTTACTGCCAGACGTGGAAAGTGTTCATCAAACCTGGTGGCCACACTTCAGGAAGTGACTGAGATGATTTCATGGATATACTTCATCTTTCACCATTTTCCACATTGTATTTCCCTCCCCTTTACTGAGAGGAGCTACTGTAGCTTCCATTCAATATCTTCACATCGATTTTCCAAACCTCTGTACTTTAGCTTGACTTTGGTCAATTAAAATTAAGAGCAGTTGGAGAAAAAAAAGCAAGTTCTCAGGAGAGCAGAGTATCAAATGTCTGGAACTGATGTCAATGTTGATGGAGGAGGCTATATGATACTTTTAGATAGGCACATGGATAAGGAGGAATATGGAACATGTGCACAAGTTCACAAGTTATAGGAGTAAAATGAGGCCATTCGGCCCATCGTGTCTACTCCACCATTCATGGCTGATCTCTGCTTCCTAATCCCATTTTCCTGCCTTCTCCCCATAACCCTTGACACCTGTTCTGATCAAGAATTTGCCTATCTCTGCCTTAAAAATATCCACTGACTTGGTCTCCACAGCCTTCTGTGGCAATGAGTTCCACAGATTAACTACCCTCTGAGCAAAGAAGTTCCTCCTCACCTCCCTTCTAAAAGAGATTAGTTTAACTTGGCATCATGTTCGCCATGGGCATTATGGGCCCAAGGGCTTGTCCCTGTGCTGTCCTGTTCTATGTTCTAAAGTCATGAGGAGGGGGATTCATGAGTAGATCAAACTAAATGACAACTAGCTTGGTTGGGTTGAAAACATTTGTGGCATTTAGCGTTTCAAAGAAACATTAACGGGAAAATAACAGAAATGTGTGCTTACGAGAGTTACAGGTACATACACTATGAACAGATTTGGTTATAGCTTCTTTAGTTATGATGACCAAGGGGAGAGAGCACAGCTACACCTTTGGAAAGTGTTGGCTTTGCACCACCTTTCTTGATCAAATTGCAGTCGAGTAGAGTTGTACTTGCTGGCTCACACAGTGCCGTGCTCCCAGCTGCCATGTGTTCCCAGCCGCCGTGCCGTACTTTGTCACGACAACTCCGCTTCTTGTTGGTTTATCTGCTGAATGCCCATTAAAATCTCCAGTGCCATGCTGTAGCAGAACAAATACTGATCCTGCACATGGGAACAAAGGCAGAGTCACTTTCGCATCTTAACCGCGTGGCACCATGATAGCAATGGGTTAAAGGGATAGCTATCTGTTGCTATTTGTTGGCCAGGAAGGAAAAGGCAGCTCATCATCTCCGTTAGTTGCGTGTTCACTGGACCATCATGAATGGAAGTCTCTATCCGGAGTTTCAATACACATCTCAATTATTTCTCTTCATGGCCAGGAAATCCCTAGAAGGCTAACTGTTATTGCATGTTACCAATTACTGTGGAGTGAATAACTGGAGTGTTTTTCAAACATTGATTTTTAATCTATACTCTGTATTGAATCCAGCTAGTTTAAATTATGGGGCCATACGTACATGAGCCAATTCCACTCTCAGCCCAAGGATGAAACATTCTCATCAATCTTTAGTACAAGCAAGCAAAGTGACAATAACAAATTAATGCAAAATGATTCCCCATAAATAGTTTGTCAAATCACTTAACATTAGCACTTTTGATTAATTTCTCCTTTCACTACCTTAAATCTTTTGTAAAAATACCTTTGAAAGAAGAGGCTTTGTATTGTAGTTCTTTTAATTAAATCCTATTAACAGGGGGGAAATATTTTGGAGAAAAGACCATGCATCGTTTATATTTATAATAGCCATCAGGGGGTATAAATGATGCAGATAATTCAATAGTTTTAATGAGTGATTTGTTAATAAATGGATCGTTATAGGAGACCAGAAAGTGTGGTGAAATCAGATGCATTTTCTCACAGGTATGGATTGAGGTAATGGAAATCAGTCCAGTTTTTTAAGTATTTATTCTACTGGTAAAGTGATGTTGAGATTGCATCAAATATCTCCATTCCACCTCAAGAGATGAAATGGTGAAATAGTGGGGAGAGCCTCAATGCGTGTTAATATTACATCACATAGAAGGGAGCTTTATCTTTGTGTTACGGGCAAGAACATCGTCAGGAGACATTGAACATACTGTTGGGTAGATGGTTGATGCAAAGTGTTCTCAGGAGTAATGTATCCAAGTTTATCAGTGTTCTCTGCCACACACAACATATCATACTAGTCTTTAAGAGGGAACTGCAGATGCTGGAGAATCAAAGGTTACACAAAAAAGCTGGAGAAACTCAGCGGGTGCAGCAGCATCTATGGAGCGAAGGAAATAGGCAACGTTTCGGGCCGAAACCCTTCTTCAGACTGATCGGGGGCGGGGGTGGGTGGGGACAAGAAAGGGAAAAGGAGGAGTAGCCCGAAGGCTGGGGGATGGGAGGAGACAGCAGGGGGGCTGAGGGAGGGTAGGAGACAGCAAGGACTAACAAAATTGGGAGAATTCGATGTTCATGCCCCCGGGGTGCAGACTCCCCAAACGGAATATGAGGTGCTGTTCCTCCAATTTCCGGTGCTGCTCGCTGTGGCCATGGAGGAGACCCAGGACAGAGAGGTCGGAGACGGAGTGGGAGGGGGAGTTGAAGTGCTGAGCCACCGGGAGGTCAGCTTGGTTATTGCGGACCGAGCGGAGGTGTTCGGCGAAACGATCGCCCAACCTCCACTTGGTCTCACCGACATAGATCTGCTGACATCTAGAGCAGCGGACGCAATAGATGAGGTTGGAAGAGATGCAGGTAAACCTCTGTCGCACCTGGAACGATTGCTTGGGTCCTTGAACGGAGTCGAGGGGGGAGGTAAAGGGACAAGTGTTGCATCTCTTGCGGTTGCAAGGGAAAGTGCCCGGGGAGGGGGTGGACCGAGAGGGAAGGGAAGAATTGACAAGGGAGTTATGGAGGGAGCGGTCTTTGTGGAAGGCAGATATGGGGGGAGATGGGAAGATGTGGCGAGTGGTGGGGTCACGTTGGAGGTGGCGAAACTGACGGAGGATTACTTTTTGTATGTGACGGCTGGTGGGGTGAAAGGTGAGGACTAGGGGGACTCGGCCCTTGTTGCGAGTGCGGGGATGGGGAGAGAGAGCAGTGTTGCGGGGTATGGAGGAGACCCTGGTGCGAGCCTCATTTATGGTGGAGGAGGGGAACCCCCGTTCCCTGAATAGTGAGGACATTTCAGATGTCCTGGTGTGGAACGCCTCATCCGTGGAGCAGATGCGGCGTAGACGGAGGAATTGGGAGTAGGGGATGAAGTCCTTACAGGAAGCAGGGTGGGAAGAAGTGTAGTCCAAATAGCCATGGGAGTCAGTGGGTTTATAGTGTATGTCGGTCAGAAGTCTATCACCTGCAATGGAGATAGTGAGGTCAAGGAATGGTAGGGAAGTGTCGGAAATGGTCCAGGTGTATTTCAGTGCCGGATGGAAGTTAGTGGTGAAGTGGATGAAGTCAGTCAGTTGTGTGCGGGTGCAGGAGGTGGCACCAAAGCAGTCGTCGATGTAGCGGAGGTAGAGGTCGGGGATGGGGCCCTGGTATGTATTGAACAAGGATTGCTCGACGTAACCTACAAATAGGCAGGCATAGCTGGGGCCCATGCGTGTGCCCATAGCTACGCCTTGTATTTGGAGGAAATGGGAGGAGTCGAACGTGAAGTTATTGAGGGTAAGGACCAGCTCCGCTAGGCGGAGGAGAGTGTCAGTGGCTGGGTATGGGTTGCTTCTCTGGTCGAGGAAGAACCGGAGGGCTATGAGACCATCGTGGTGGGGGATGGAGGTGTATAGTGATTGGACGTCCATGGTGAAGATGAGGGGGTGAGGGCCTAGAGAATTGAATGCGCGGAGACGACGGAGAGCGTCTGAGGTGTCTTGGACATAGGTAGGGAGGGATTTAACCAAGGGTGATAGGATGGAGTCAAGGTATTTGGAAATGAGTTCGGTGGGGCACGAACAGGTGGAGACAATGGGTCTTCCGGGACAGTCAGGTTTGTGGATTTTAGGGAGAAGGTAAAATCGGGCTGTGCGGGGCTGGGGAACGATGAGGTTGGAGGCTCGGTCGGGTAGGGCATTGGAGTGGATGAAGTTGGTGATGGTGCTGGAGATGATGGCCTGGTGCTCGTCAGTGGGGTCATGGTCCAGGGGTAAGTAGGAGGAGGTGTCCGATAGTTGGCGCGTGGCCTCAGCTTTGTAGAGATCGGCGCGCCAGACTACCACGGCACCTCCCTTGTCAGCGGGTTTGATAACCAAATCTGGGTTGTTGCGGAGTGAGTCGATGGCAGAACGTTCCTGTGGTGAGAGATTGGAGTGAGACAGGGGAGTGGAGAAGTTGAGGCGGTTGATGTCGCGACGGCAGTTATTGATAAAAAGTTCTAAAGCCGGAAATTGGCCACGAGGGGGGTTCCACGAGGAGGGGGTGCGTTGGAGACGGGAAAAGGGGTCATCAGTGATGGGCGAGGACTCCTTCCCATGGAAGTACGCTGTGAGGCGGAGGCGACGGTAGAAGCGCTCCAAGTCGTGGTGGGCGCGGAATTCATTGAGGTGGGGACGGAGGGGGACAAAGGTAAGACCTTTGTTGAGGGATACTAGTCGTCATGCTATGTTTAATGGCACATGCTTTTAACATGCATTGCAACTTCCAGCAGTGGAATTTAGTCATGACACAAAAAATTAAAGTATAAAAAATAATTTTGTAAAATTTGCTAAATTAAACTTTGGGAAATTAGTTCATTTAAACAGGATTTAAAAATCAGTTAAATTGCGTGAATTGACAGATCCTATAGCCGATAAAAGTCTGTGTATTTTCCAAAATACATGCTCCCAGCCCAAATGAAAATGGCTGTACAAAGTTTGCAATAAAACACCAGAGGGGGAGCAGGCTGTTTCCAGTGGATGCTTATGAATGATACACCTTTATCAAAGCAGGCTGTACAAGTTTACATGTACATTGAATCAATGGGATGAAATAGATTTTACTTCATTGAACTAAATTGACCACAGATGCTGTTCGTGGGAAACAGGAGTTTGTTGGGGTGCACCTTGGTAAAACATGAGAATTATTAATGGGATGACACTGCTTCATAGTGCCAGAGACCCAAGTTTGATTATGGCTTATGGTGCTATCTGTGTGAAGTTTACACATCTCTCCTGTGACCGCATAGGTTTTTATCGGGTACTCGGTTTTCCTCCCACATCCCAAAGACATTCAGGTTTGTAGGTTAAATGGCCTCTGTAATTTGCCCCGAGTGTGAGGGGAGTGGATGAGAAAGTGGGATAACATAAAACTAGTGTGATGGTCGCCATGGACTCGGTGGGCCGAAGGGCCTGTTTCTATGCCGTATCTCTCAATCAATCAATCTTTCATTCGCTGGGAATTTTTGAAATTGATGGTTTTGTAGTTTCATGTATCTGTACCCAACAACAGCAAGCATGATTAATATTGGGGTGTGTATAGAGATAAAACAACCCAGACTAGCGGATGCGGTAGTTATGCCAGGACATCTTGGCCAAGATCGTTACAGCAATGCTTACCTTGGTCTGAATCATTCCATGACGTTGGTTTCTCATTTCCTTCACTATATCCATAATGTCAAACTATAATGGAAGGACATTAGTGCAAACCGTCACTATGATTTATAAGCCCAAACCCAGTGTAAAATAAATAATTGCATGGGTCTATTAATTATCCGCTTAACACTGACTTTCCTATCGTTCAGTCGTGGATGATAAAGTGCGCACTCAGTTCCCTTGCTGCATCTTTTGAGGACTAAAAGTATTCTTATTAACAATGTCAAATGGACGTCTCCAAAATGGTTTAGGTGCGGGAAGTCACTAAGGCAGACGCAATGTTCACGGGACATTTCACTACTTCTAACAATGTACCTTGGCCCAAACCACAAAGGAGTTGCCCCCACATTAACCCCCCAAACTGCCCAACACATCACCGGTTCCTCACTCCCCGCCATTGAGTCTGTCCAAAGCAAGCGTTGTCTGCCAAGGGTGCTCAGCATCGTCAAGGACTGCTCTCACCCCAGCCACAGTTCCCATCCGGGAGGCGCTACAGGTCTCTCCGTTGCCGGACCAGCAGGTCCAGGAACAGCGTCTTCCCTGCGGCTGTTACATTACTTAACTCTGCACCTCGGTGATTGCACTACTATGACTGTATGGACGTATATATATTTATTGCTCATTATTCTATGTTCGCTCTTCTGGGAAGATGATAACTGCATTTCGTTGTCTCTGTACTGTACACTGCACAATGACAATAAAGTTTGAATCTGAATCTGAATCTTTTTGAATCTGAATCCACATCTATCTCCAATATTCTTCCTTCTCATCTGCTGCCATGGATTCAGATACCGGATGAGAAAACAGTTGCGGACTTCATAGATGGGAAATGGGCTTGATCTCAACAATGCCAGACAGATTGAAATGCAAATATTGTAAGGGCATTGCTCCAGCCCGTGTTTTATAGGGGAAAGAAAATGTTAATGTAAAAACATTTCTTCAGACTAATGCAGGGTGTGGATAAGTGCAAGTTTAAGTGTTCAGACAACAAGTGTTTCGGCCCGAAACGTTGCCTATTTCCTTCGCTCCATAGATGCTGCCGCACCCACTGAGTTTCTCCAGCACTTTTGTCTACCTTCGATTTTCCAGCATCTGCAGTTCCTTCTTAAACATCATAAATCATTACCCCGTTCCTGTTTTCTCCCCATATCCCTTGATTCCGTCAGCCCTAAGAGCTATATCTAACTTTCTCTTGAAAACATCCAGTAAATTGGCCTCCACTGCCTTCTGTGGCAGAAAATTCCACAGATATACAACTGTCTGGGTGAAAAGGTTTTTCCTCATCTCTGTCCTAAATGGCCTACCTCTTATTCCTAAACTGTAACCCCTGGTTCTAGATTCCCCCTACATCAGGAACATTTTATCCTGCATCTGGCCTGTCCAATCCCTTAAGAATGTTACATGTCCCTATAAGATCTCCTCTCATCCTTCAAAATTCCAGTGAATATAGCCCCAGTTGATCCATTCTTTCATCACATGTCAGACCTGCTATCCCAGGAATTAACCTGATGAACCTACTCTGTACTCCCTCAATAGCAATAACGTGCTTCCTCAAATTAGGAGACCAAAACTGTACACAATACTGCAGGTGTTGTCTCACCAGGGCCCTGTACAACTGCAGTAGACCCCCATTGCTCCTGTACGCAAATCGTCTTGCTATGATGGCCAACATGCCATTAGCTTTCTTCAATGCCTGATGTACCTGCATGCTTACTCTCAGTGACTGATGTACAAGGACACCCAGCTCTCGTTGCACCTCCCCTATTCTAAATCTGACACCATTCAGGTAATAATCTGCCTTCTTGTTCTTGCCACCAAAGTATATAACCTCACATTTATCCACATTATACCTCATGTGCCCATTCACCCAACCTATCCAAGTCACCCTGCAGCCTCATAGCATCCTCCTCGCAGCTCACACTGCCATCCAGCTTTGTGTCATCCACAAACTTGGAGATTCCTTCGTCTAAACAACCTTCACATTGAGAGGATAACGTGATACTGAGACAAACGGAAGGACAAGGCGTACAACCACTGATGTTGTGGAATCCTAACTCCCAAAGGCAAATTCCACGGCATCAGGAGTCATGGCAAATGGGACAGCTTCTGATTTGAAGCAGTTCTGTACAATATAAAGCCCTTATTAATGACAGCTTCCCAAGCTTAATATTTACAAATGATTAGTAGTATCCGCCACCCATGCTTTCTCCTTATCAATAGAGATGCTTCAAAGCATGAGTTACATGAAAAGGAATGTCTAGTTATGTCGCATTATTGGCTCCATCTTCAAAGAACTCTAAGTTCCAAAATAGACTGTGTGCATAAACAAGTCAGTCCCATCTATGTGTATTTTTAAATGTGTGAATAAGTTGGCTAATGCAGGAGTTTCCGGTATATTTTCCCACATAGCTGCTGTCTGCAAGCAATTCATTGGGTGAAGATGTCTGAGACATCGTGTGCTACATAAATGCAAGGAACCTATGAAACTCAGGTAGTTTGACCAGAACCTACCAACAACAGGGTCAATATGTTAATCCATTAATTGGTTCTGGGCCACTGACATTTGGTGAACATGTTATCCAATGCTACTATTGTCTTTGCGACAAAGGGGAAAATACCAGACTGTTAAATAATGGCATTGCATCAAATTCACCCAAACTTTTCATCAACGAGATGGCTGACAGGCTCAGGCAGAATGCTCCATTCATAACATGTAACCATTGGCATTTAATTCAGAGATTCTTCTGCACTAGAATGGGCTGAGAGCTCCATTATATCCATTTCATTCCCTGCATGCATGCTCTCATCTGTTCTCCCCTTGCCCAGAACAATGACAGATATCCCCTCTCCATCACTTCCACCCCATCAGCTTCTACTTCCAATTATCTGTGACTTATGGATGGTGCCAACACTAGGCACACTTTCCCTTTCAACATCCAGAAGAGACCATTCCCTCTGGGATGCTTTGCTTCACTTCCACCAACATCCACTGCCTAGTGGAAAGGATGTTTCCACTAGTGGCACAGTGGTGCAGCAGTAGAGTTGCTGCCTTACAGCGACAGAGACCCGGGTCCGATCCTGACTGCGGGTGCTGTCTTTACGGAGTTTGTACGTTCTCCTTGGAACCATGTGGGTTTCCTCCCACATTCCAAAGACAAACAGGCTTGGAGGTTAATTAGCTTCTGTAAATTGTAAATTATCCCTAGTGTGTAGGATAATGCTAGTATAAGTAGAATTGGGCCATTTATCCCATCTAGTCTACTCCTCCATTCATTCATGGCTGATCTATCTCTCCCTCCTATGACCATTCTCTTGCCATCTCCCCATAACCCCTGGCACCTGTACTAATCAAGAATCTATCCATCTCTGCCTTAAAAATATCAATTAATGGCCTCCTCAACCTTGTATGGCAAAGAATTCCACAGATTCACCACCCTCAATATCCTGAATTTGTCACATGGGAACCAGGATAATTGTCCATCAATCTTTCCCTTGAGAACTTTTGACTTAAAACATCAAATTGTTTGTCTTCTTCCAGCATCACAGTATTGGGAGGATGGAAGGAACTGTCTTTAGTCCATGCCTCAACTCAATTACTTTGTCAACATATAAACTTAATCAATGAAATTCCTCGTTTGTTGCAAAACATGGTTGAAAGTTTTGGTGAAAACTTGGTGAATAAAGTGTGATTCTGATTCTGATTCTGATACAGATTTGAAGCCAAACTGTACAAAACAAGACATTTGCAAAGGTGATCAGGAGAGAAGCCAAAGAGACAGGGTGGAACTATTAACTTCAGAGATAAATTAAAATCCAGAACAGGAAGAGCACATGGATCACCAAAGGTTTGTCGTTACTGAAAGAGATTCCAGAGGTAGCAGGTAGCTGGATGGTAAATAAAAAACAAGGAAATACAAGGTTTATGATAGAATTCACAAAATGCTGGAGTATTTCAGCAGGTTAAGCAACATCTCAGGAGAACATGGACAGGAGGCAGTTTGGGTCGGGACCCTTCTTCAAACTGACTGCCTGGCAAGTGATAAGTGGATACAGGTGAAAAGTGGGGGTGGTTTATTGACAAAGGCCGGAGATGGGAAGAAGGCAAAAGGCTGTGAGATAAGGAGACACATGTGCAAAATATGAAGAGATATAGGTGAAAAGGATTTTTGTTGATTAGTCACTTAAATTTTGAGTATTCAATGTTCATACCTTCGGTTTGTAAGCTGCCCAAGCAAAATATGAGGTGCTGTTCCTCAAGTTTGCATAGAGCCCCACTAGGCACACCATTAAGGGAAGGTTTTGGTCCCCAGTCACAGGGTACAGGGAAGACCATTGACAGGGCTCCATCAGTATGCACATGCCTAACAGTATGATTGTGTGATGATCACCCATTTATGGCAACCAATGAGCATGGTGATCAATACCTGATCAGGTCCTGTGGTGGCCAATGATCCAAGCACTGGACATCGCAACACAATGGGCAGTGGTGTAAGGGGGAAAGCAAAAAAACAATGAATATGCTCATCTCCCCCAGGCCTTTCCCTCACATACATTCCTCAACTATTAACAACGGCTTTTAGTATCAGCTCAGATTATTTCATTCCACTGTCTGTATTCTGTCTGTTCAGATGATAAAATGTTCTCGCTGTCAGCCACTTTGAACTTCATTCCATGCCTCTGACCACTCCAGCTTTCCCACACAACGCAGTGAAATGTTCTTCGTTAATGCCCTTATCAAGATCCATGTATAAACAATACGAGACAGGGAGCCTGAGATTGATCCCTGGAGAGGGTGACCGGGATCAGCCATGAAGTGAGGGCCACCATCATCGATCACCAACGAGTGTTCAGTAAATTCGTCATCCAGTTCTCCTTGTCGAATGGCCTTGAATTTCAGTGGCTAGTCTCTCAAGAGAGACCTTCTCAAAGTTGACTCCATCTACATTTCATGCTGCCATGGCAAGCCCACCAGCATAATCAAGGACCAGTCTCACCCTGGTCACTCCCTCTTCTCCCCTCTGCCACAAAGCAAAGGCAACAGAAGTTTGAAAACACATATCTCCTGATTCAGCGGCAGTTTTCTCGCAGCTGTAATCAGGCAATTGAACTAACCTCTCACCAGTAAGAGTGCAGTCCTGACCTCCCGTCTACCTCATTGGAGAGCTTTGAACACTCTTCAATTGGACTTTATTTTGCACAAAATGTTGTACACTTTAACCTCTACCTGTACACTGTGGACACTGTGATGTTTTCAAGAGAGAGCTAGATAGGGCTCTTAAAAATAGCGGAGTCAGGGGATATGGGGAGAAGGCAGGAATGGGGTACTGATTGGGGATGATCAGCCATGATCACATTGAATGGCGGTGCTGGTTCGAAGGGCCGAATGACCTACTCCTGCACCTATTGTCTATTGTCTATTGACGGCTTGATTGTGATCGAGCAAAGTGGATTTTATATCTCGACATAGTTAGTATAAACAAAGTCTAGACATAACATCTACCAGATTACCTCTGGCCAACCTTGAGAGTGATCGAATACCTTCATTCCATATCTGATGCTGACATAAATCCAGCCTGCCTGCAAAAGTCTGGCCATTAGCCTTGTGAAATAAGCAGGACCTGCACTGATTAATGCAAATGCCAAAAGTTTTCTTATTATAGATCCCAAACTAATAGACTGACAAGGGCATATTCACTCAAGCCATTTTCCCTGTGTAAAGACATTTGTTTCAGAATTGGTCTTATTATTCTTTAGCTGCTGAGAGTATGGGTTTACAGAATATATTTAATAACATCCAACATAGACTTCTGTTCATTTTCAATTTCGGGGACAATGTTCCAACTCTTTCATATAATAAGCTTCAGCAAGCGTATTATATCCCCACAAAAGGAGTATGGAACCATATTTTGGAGTTTGACATAATGCATTGTGTCACTCCTAATTCAGAGCCTTAGATAACATTCTGACTCATGTAGATGCTGGCTGTCCTGCTGAGTTACTCCAGCATTTTGTGTCTATCTTTGGTATAAACCAGCATCTGCCGTTCCTTCCCACACACTACACTTGTACATTTCCCCTTCTGTCTCCCAACCAACAGCAATGGAAATCATCAGCTCTGGGTTAGTAATGAATACAATATCAGCGGTTCACATATACTGATAATCATGCTAATCATGTACTTTCTTTCTGCTGACTGGATAGCACGCAACAAAAGCTTTTCACTGTACCTCGGTACATGTGACAGCCAACAAAACTGAAACTTCTATACGTTTGAATTCTAGATAATACCAGTTTCAACCTGAACCTCATCAGTTCGTTGACTCTCATCCAAATCAGCGCAGACTCTTTTGAGTAAAAAAAACCTTCACCCGAGTCAACTGATGTCCATCACCTAAAGAACAAGGAAACTCAACCGAGACATGGATGTGAATCCAAACCCTGAATTAGTTTTTCAAGGCTCTGGAAGGTCTGACTAAGTGAAAGGAAATGACCCCCCCATTGTGTGTTGGGATGGCAATCTTTACTGAAAAATCTCAAATCTGCAAGCGTTCTTTGATCATTTGGCAGTGTTCATGGAGGCTGGTTGATGCCACTTTATAGAAACCCATCCATTAAATCAGCCTGATCCCGGGAATGAGTGTTTAACCTATGATGAGCGTTTGTCGGCACTGGGCCTGTACTCGCTGGAGTTTAGAAGAATGAGGGGGGACCTCATTGAAACATACAGAATAGTGAACGGCTTGGATAGAGTGGATGTGGAGAGGGTGTTTCCACTAGTGGGAGAGTCTAGGACTAGAGGTCATTGCCTCAGAATTAAAGAACGTTCCTTTAGGAAGGAGATGAGGAGAAATTTCTCTAGTCGGGAGGTGGTGAATTTGTGGAATTCTTTGCCACAGAAGGCTGTGGAGGCCAAGTCAATGGATATTTTTAAGGCAGAGAGAGATAGATTATTGATTAGTATAGGTGTCAGAGGTTATGGGGAGAAGGCAGGTGAATGGGATTAGGAGGAAGAGATAGATAAGGCCATGATTGAATGGCAGATGGGATTGATGGGACAAATGGTGTAATTCTGCTCCTATCACTTATGACCTTACGACCTTAAGGAAGACAAAACCTTCCCAAGAATGCTTGCCGTGCTTACCCTGAGTCCCTTGTTGATCAAGCTCAGGAGAACATGGGTACAGATGAGGACTCCGCTTCTCCCAATACCAGCGCTGCAATGCACCACCAAAGGTCCTGTGTGGTGGACATCTCCCATGTACAGAATAAAGCGCACAAGCTCCTCGCATGAGTGTGGGACACCATGGTCAGGCCAACTGACGAATCTCAGATGTTTGACATAGTGTACTTCCCCTGTCTGAAATACATAAAGACACACAGACATCAAACCGTGAATGCACGGTAGCAGAATAATGTGGTGATTTAAACATAAAGACTTGATTTTCTTTCCTTTCTTTAGCTACTATAAAGCTACAATTTCAGCAACTCATTTTACAAATTCACAGTCGACATGATTGCACAGTGGTAGAGTTACTGCCTTACAGCACCGGACACCCAGGTTCAATCCTGGCTACAGGTGCATATCTGTACAGAGTTTGTACATTCTCCCCGTGACCATGTGGGTTTTCTCCAGGACCCCCAGTTTCCTCCCTCACTCCAAAGACATACAGGTTTGTAGGTCAATTGGCTTGGTAAACATTGTAAATTGTCTAGTGCATGTGGGATAATGTTAGTGTACGGTGATCGCTGGTCGGTGCGGACTCGGTGGGCAGAAGGGCCTGTTTCCGTGCTGTATCTTAAAACTAAACTAACCGAAAAAACTATAATTTCTATTGTTCCTTGGGCCCAATGATCCAATGAGCCCACAAGCAGAGATAGGGGAAAGATGCACGAATGACATTCCTCAAGAGTTTATCAATAACATAATGTCGATTGCTTACACCGTGGAGCTGATAAGCATCCATGCACATTCGGGTTTGGGATGGTCCACGATTATTGTACTTACCTCAATCTCTGCCATCCTTATGACATTTATTTCGAAGGAATCCACTACCTGGTGCTTCTCCAGGATAAGCTGGTACATGTTGACGTTCATTGGTTTGTAGAGTTTGTCTGGCCAGTAACCATGGCACTTGACCTTTCCCCGCTCTTGTTGGCGGGTCATCATGGCCACCACGTCAGCCTTGTTTTCCCAGACCATTTGCCAGAAGTCACTTGTGGTGCCGGGGAGAGGACCTTGGCAGGCGATGTAGAAATACCGCTCGGTGCCAAAGGACATCCTGACGTGGCTCGCGTTGATGTAGCCCTGGTCTCCGACGTGGACACGGGTTTTATCATCTGTGGTGACGGGGAACAAATGCTGTTCACAGTGTAAAGGGGCCGAGTTAATGACTACTCCAGACAAAATACAGCTCAGAAGCAGGCTGCGTACCGTAAAACTCCGATAATCCATTGATGATCATTTGGAAAACCCAACGGTTTGGTATCCAGCCCACCCGGTAAAACATGCTGTTTCTACTCACGACCTGCGTTTCCCACACTCTCTAACCACTTGACCAGTGCCGGAGTAACTCAAGCACTGAAGACCAGTCCCTACCCGAAACATCACCCATCCTTTATCTCCATAGATGCTGCCTGACCCGTTGAGTTACTCCAGCACTTTGTGTCTTTTTGTAAATAGACATGGGTGGACAGCTGGTTAGATGACAGGAAATAAAAGGAAGAAATGGTTCTAAAAATCCATCAACCTCTGCTCTGTACATAGTCAGTCTTTGAAGCCCCGTAACCCTATTGTATAGAGAATTCCAACCAGGAGATTGTGTAGGCCAAGGTGGACTGAGCGTAAATCTTCATCAAAAACAGCAGACTACCGCATGTGGCAATGAAACCACAGGAAATACTATTGATCCTTAGCCGGTCAAAGTAAAGGGCCTGTTCCACTGTACGAGGTAATTCAAGAGTTCTCCCGAGTTTCCCTCTGATTTGAACTCTGAGAATGTCCGTAGCGGGTTCGTAGGAGTTCGTGGGTGTCTCGTAGCGGCTCGTACGAGTAAAAAGTAACAATTTTTTTCATCACGAGTATTTTGTTACTCGTGGACATTTTTCACAGTGTTGACCGGATTTTACCGGATGTCCCGAGTACCTACCGGTAGCATTACGAGACATCCACGAACTCCCACAGACCCGCTACGGACATTCTCCAAGTTCGAATCAGGGGAAAACTCGGGAGAACTCTTAAATTACCTCGTACAGTGGGACAGGGGCTTTAGGGTCCTACCCTATCATTAATCCCTTTTTTACTCCACCCCTCCCTCTTCCCTGAACCTTAAATCAGATTTGGTTTCTAATTTATCTCAGCTCTGATGAAAGATCATCGACCAGGAACGTGGACTCTGTTTACTAAGTCCCTACCTGACCAGGTGAGCATGTCCAGCATTCTCTGTGTTAATGTCAAATTTCCAGCATCTGCAGTCATTAGCTTTTCAATTATCTTAACTATATTTAAAGGCATGGATAAAGAGATAAATATGGATATAAAAGTGTATAAAATCATGAGAGGAACAGATCAATTAGAGACACAGAGTCTCTTGCCCAGATTAGGCGAATCGAGGACCAGAGGACATAGGTTTAAGGTGAAGGGTAAAAAATTTATTAGGAATCTGAGGGGTAACCTTTTCACACAGGGTGGGTGTATGGAACGAGCTGCCAGAGGAGGTAGTTGAGGCTGCGACTTAGAAGCAGTTAGACAGGTACATGGATAGGACAGGTTTGGAGGGATATGGACCAAATGCAAGCATGTGTGGACTAGTGTAGCTGGTCTATGTGGGCAAGTTGACTCTATGACTCTATGGAGCTAAACCTTTTCTCTTTTCTGTGTAGTCTTTAACAACCACCTTGAGGTCTTTGTTCAGCATTCCATCTTTTTGTGGTTTATGGGTGTTATTTCACTTGTGAGCTCATACATCAGTTTAATAGTGACATTGATATGTAAAGTAATCTCTCAGAGAGCAATTGATGGAGACACAAAAGGTATTATTTAACAAGGATTCTTACTTAATCAGTTGTGGGTACTTACAGGGCAGGATATCTCTATATCTGTTCTTTTCTCTGTTTTCTGCAGCTTTCCCCACCAGACAGTCATCAATTGGTTTCAGATGTTCTAGTGTCTTCAAAGAAGAGAATGAGTCAAGTGAGGGAAATTCGCAATGGCTCAGTAAATCTTCAAACGGGATTAAAACGGCCCACTCACATCAGTAGCTCTGTTTACAGGGTGAGTATTCAACAATTAAATCAACTCAATCTATGGCCAGTTTCTGCCATCACACTGCTGCATCTCTGCAGTGATGCTGGTATCTATGACAAGGCCTACACTGTGGGACACTTCATGCAATCTGAATAATTTAGTGATCATTTCTGGTATTTATATAGTAGGTATGTTACAAAACCTACCTGAATCGCCATTGGGAATCTGCCCTCAGCCATGGCCGCGATTTTGGCGCTGTTTGGAGGGGGCGGGTTTTAAACGCGATTTTTACTAGGCTGTACTAATCGCACATGTTCAGCCTAATAAATCATTAACGAAAAATCGCTGCAAGACCCGGTCGCAAAAGGTATTATTAGTTTTATAGGCCTCGATAATATAGTTCTAATAGTTTAAAATTACTGTTTCATTCCGCAACCTCTCGCAGCCCCAGGGTTTTATAAAGCAAACAATTAAAGGTATGTACCTTATTTTTACATTAAATGGGGCATATATCTAACCCTGTATATCAAGTTATCTATAGCGAGTAGTTCATTTTGGGCTTTTTATATCCCGCAGTATTTTTCTCGGCATTTGAGGCACTAATCCAGCGCGATGTCAACGTTCTAAACCAGCGCGTTCACATGAACCCACTAGAAAGCCGATTTAAATGGGCATTTATTTACAGCAATTGAACACTAAATTCCTTCCATTTGGCCTATAAATTAATGTAAATTAGATATAAAAATCATGTTATATTGTGAATTATTTGTGAATAATCTTTGGACACTTAGGCTATTTAAAAATGTTAATCTTTCCTTAAGAAATGGGCTTTTGATTATCCAAGATCACAGCTTTTTTGTAATGTCCATTGAAAATCAAGATGCTAATTTCCGAGTATGAAAATGGTCATAACTTTTTTAATACTTGAGATATGAAAGTGAATTTGGTGTCAAATTAAACTTATTGTTATGCTTTATCTGATGGGATAAATTGCAGACTTGATTTTTTAAATCTCAAAATTTTGTAACATTGCTATATATAGCTCTTTCCCCGAATAGCCTCCTTTTGCTCTAGTAGTTAATTTAATTCACATGTTTAAACAATAATATTTTATTATTAATGTCTAATGTTTTATGTGTCATTCCTAACTGTCACTGTATGTCATGTAGTCACTTTTGGGAGCGGAGCACCAAGGCAAATTAATTGTATGTGAATACTTGGCCACTAATTCATTCATGATTGGGACACATTGTTTCAGGGCATTGTAGCTTGAAGTCCCATCAACAGTATTTTGTAATTAAATGCAAGTTTGTGACTGGATAGATATGGTGGTAAATATGGGTCTCATAATGGGGGATATCAATAGATGAAAGCAAAATAAAAACTAATGCCCCTGTCCCACTTGGGAAACCTGAATGGAAACCTCTGGAGACTTTGCCCTCCACCCAAGGTTTCCGTGCAGTTCCCGGAGGTTTTTGTCAGTCTCCCTACCTGCTCCCACTACTTGCAACCTCCGGCAACCACCTGCAATCTCTGGGAACCGCACGGAAACCTTGGGTGGGGCGCAAAGTCTCCAGAGGTTTCCGTTCAGGTTTCCTAAGTGGGACAGGGGCATAAGCAAACTTCTGGAGGATCTTAGCAGATCAAGCAGCATCTGTGATGGTGATCTTATAGAGGCATCTAAAACCACGAAATAAATAATTTGGGTAGATGCACAGAGTGTCTTCCCCATGGTAGAGGAACCAATAACCAGAGAACATGGGTTTAAGGTGAGGGGAGAAAGATTTAACAGGAATCTTTCACACAAAGGGAGGTGGGTGTATGGAACAAGGAGTAGGAGGAGGTCGTTGAGGCAGGGACTATTGCATGTTTAAGAAACATTTAGACAGGTACATGGAAAGGACAGGTTTAGAGGGACATGGGCCAAACACAGTCAGGTGGGACTAGTGTAGATGGGACATGTTGGCCTGTGTGGGCAAGTTGGGTCGAAGGGCCTGTTTCCATGCTGTATCACTCTCCGAATGTATCTGTGGAGGCAAAGGGATCGTCGACATTTTGGGTTGAAGCCCTGCATCAGGACCGGTGCAGAGTCTCGATCCAAAACGTCAAGCGTTCCCACAACCTCCTCAGATGCTGCCTGGCCTACTGAGTTCCTCCATTAGTTTGTGGCTTTGCTCCTTATTCCCACACCACCAGTCTCTTGTCCCACAGCTGTGCCATGAAATAATATTAGATATTCATTGGTAGACAAAATTGCTGGAGAAACTCAGCAGGTGCGGCAGCATCTATGGAGCGAAGGAAATAGGCAACGTTTCGTGCCGAAACGTTGCCTATTTTATTCGCTCCATAGATGCTGCCTCACCCGCTGAGTTTCTCCAGCAATTTTGTCTACCTTCGATTTTCCGGCATCTGCAGTTCCTTCTTGAACACTTAGATATTCATTTCTTCTTCTGATCATTTTTTATCCGTGCTCTTCGTAATAGCCTACTTCAACATGAAAAGAATGAATGGAAGTGTGATTAAATATATGACTTATTTGGGGCACATTAAGCCTAGGTCCAACAATCCAGTAATTTATGGCCCGTGTCGATTAATCTGCTCCAAAACTTATTTCCTGTATAATCAGCAGAGGGGAATAATGCTCTGATGTGACTCATTACATTTGATTCAGCTACAAAAGAGAGATGGAGATGCTATTGCAAAGAGGAAAGTGCTGGAAATACTCAGTAGTTCAGGCATCGGGTGTGGTGGAGCAGCAGTCAAGAGCCGGGACATTGCAGGCCAGGGTCAATACTGGGCTGATGTACCCAATGCAGACCATAGGGTACATTGTACCCCAGGTACCCCAGGTTTCGACGACAAGGCTCTGAACAAAAGCCTAATGGCCCTGTCCCACTTAGGAAACCTGCACGGAAACCTCTGGAGACTTTGCGCCTCACCCAAGGGTCCGTGCGGTTCCCGGAGGTTTTTTGTCAGTCTCCCTAATGGTAGAAAGTGGTTTCTGCTTCATCCATGTTCCGGCGATTATTTCTGGTGCTGTGAGGTATCTACTCTACCAGCTGTGCCACCTTGATCATTTTCAAATTCTCCCAGTGATGATACAGTAAAGATAGATGTCAAAACTGCTTGAAATTTGGAAACTGTTGCGTAAATAAACCATCGAAAGCACCTTAAAAACTTCCACAAACTTTAACCTGAGCACAATTCCTTCAGGAGTTTTAGAATCACAGCACGGCAGCACACTCAGCCCACGGGGTGTCTGTACTTTGTTGACGCAGCCCAGACCATCACACAAACCAACCTCCCTTCCATTGACCCCATTTATACCTCAAGGCCAACAGTATAATCGAGGATGAGTCGCACCCTGGCCACTCCCTCTTCTCCCCTCTCCCATCGGGCAAAAGGTAGAGAAGTGTGAAAACGCACACCTCCAGATTCAGGGATTTTCTTTCCAGCTGTTATCAGGCAAATGAACCATCCAACCACAACTAGAGAGCAGTGCTGAACTACTATCAACCCCAATGGTGACCCTTGGTCTATCTTTGATCGGGGTTTACTGACCTTACATTGCACTAAACGTTATTCCCTTACCATGTATCTCTCTACACTGTAGATGGCTGGATTGTAATCATGTCAAGTCAAGTGAGTTTATTGTCATGTGTTCCTGTATAGGACAATGAAATTTTTGCTTTGCTTCAGCACACAGAAAATAGTAGGCATTTACTACAAAACAGATAAATGTGTCCATATACCATGATATAAATATATACACACATGAATAAATAAACTGATAAAGTGCAAATAGCAGAAAGTGGTTATTAACAATCAGAGTTTTGTCCGAGCCAGGTTTAATAGCCTGATGTCTGTGGGGAAGTAGCTATTCCTGAACCTGGTTGTTGCAGTCTTCAGGCTCCTGTACCTTCTACCTGAAGATAGCGGGGAGATGAGTGTGTGGCCAGGATGGTGTGTGTCTTTGATGATACTGCCAGCCTTTTTGAGGCAGCGACTGCGATAAAACCCCTCGATGGAAGGAAGGTCAGAGCCGATGATGGACTGGGCAGTGTTTACTACTTTTTGTAGTCTTTTCCTCTCCAGGGCGCTCAAATTGCCGAACCAAGCCACGATGCAACCGGTCAGCATGCTCTCTACTGTGCACCTATAGAAGTTAGAGAGAGTCTTCCTTGACAAACCGACTCTCCGTAATCTTCTCAGGAAGTAGAGGTGCTGATGAGCTTTTTTGATAATTGCATTAGTGTTCTCGGATGTATTATCTTTTCTCCGGAAGGTCCCTAGAGACCGAATGCCAATGAAGTTTACATGTTTACCCCACTGAACTGATTTATCCTGTCACAGGGCCTTTGAAAGTTCAAAAGCTACTTAATCAATGAGCGTTTTACTGCCAAAGCGATGGCGGCAAGTATTGTTGAATGAAGCTGTAGGTATTTTAAATTAAAGTTGAAAGATGGCATGGGAAGAGTACGTGAGTGAAATGGGTGAGTGTCAACGGTTTGTAAATGTCAGTGCAATCAGTAATTGGGAGCTACTGTATATAGAGGGGGACCTGTTTCCACGCTGTATCGCTCTTTGACTCTGAGATCCAGTGTAAAGCTTTGAGTGGCTAGTGAGTTATTTCTCAGAAACGTACACTTAATGTACGGGGGTCTCTTCCATACATTTAAAAACGTGAAAGAATAGGCTGCTGATCTTTCTCGAGTTTTATCAACCCTGCCTTGGAAATCCAATGTCGTATCGTTGCATATATCAATTTTGTCCAACTGAAAATTGACACGCGTGCTATTGACTGAAACATGCCAGCAGCTACTTCTAGAGTTATTTTGTATCACTCCGGAAGTACAGACATACATCAAGTGGTGATATTCCCACTCAAGCTTGCACTGAGGCAGCTTTTGAAAATAAGAATCCAGGTTCCCATTCTGGAACCAATAATGTTGCTTTTTTCTTTATGCTTTCTCTCTCTCCACTTGTCCTTGCTCTGGCATATTGTGGGCTTCGTCAGATGCCCTCTCCTCACTGTCTCATCACTTGGATTCATCCAATTGTCTAATGGCAAGACTTGAGGTGACTTCTGTTTCCCCCCCCTTTTTTTTTAATCAAAAAATGTATTCAATGATTAAAAAATAATATTACACTATAATAAAACAAACCAGAACCCACCGCCATAATACAATACAAACAAATATCCTAAATAAACGATTACATAACTATGTTACAATCCTTATTGAGGATGCATTCAACACCCTGCAGTGCCCAGCGGCCCCGGAACTCCCCCAGGGTGCCCATGGGCAGGGCGTATTCCCATTCTAACCCCACCAGGGCGCGGATGTAGCCCCGGAAAAGGGGCAGGCAGTCGGCTCGGGTAGAGCCTTCCACCGCCTGGCGCTGAGACTCGCGGATGGCCAGCTTGGCCAGGCCCAAGAGCAGTCCATCTATATCCCCTAGGTGGGCATATCTGTGGAATCAGAGACCCTTGCACAAAGGGGGGGGGGGGGCTGCATCACCATAGTTGTGGTGTTTGGAAAACCAGCTGTTTTTTTTTCCAATTTCTCTATGGCCTTGCATTTACAATTATTATCGCCTCCACCACATCTGTGACTCTCTCAGATAACAAAACAAGAAGCTGAAATAAAATAGAGCCAACATTTTTCATTTTATGATGCGATGTGGGGTTTGATTTAAATGGACTTCTTATATGCAGTTAATGGGAATGGTGTAGAAATCATATTCCAAGCAAACTTGCAGCTTTATGTTAAAATAATTCAAAATAAACAATTATTTGTGGACGTCACCAACAGTGAGTGTTTTTGAAAAAAAAATTAGTTCATCCAATTCTGGATAAATCTATGCGCTCTGCACAAAACAAAATCCCGTGTCCTGAAAACCCACACAGGTCACGGGGAGAACGTACAGACTCCGTACTGTCAAGCACCCGTAGTCAGGATCGACACTGCAGAGGGTGGTGAAAATTGCCCAACGCATCACCGGTTCCTCGCTCCCCTCCATTGAAGTCTGTCCAAAGCAAGCTTTGTCTGCGGAGGGCGCTAAGCCTCGCCAAGGACTGCTCTCACCCCAACCATGGACTGTTTACCCTCCTACCATCCGGGAGGCGCTACAGGTCTCTCCGTTGCCGGACCAGCAGGTACAGGAACAGCTTCTTCCCTGCGGCTGTTACACTACTCAACAATGTACCTTGGTGACTGCCAATCACATCCCCCACCCCGGACACTCCTCCCACAGGAAAAACACTATGTTTGTATACATGTAAATAGATTTATTTATTGAAATCATATTCTACGTCGCTCTTCCAGGGAGATGCTAACTGCATTTCGTTGTCTCTATACTGTACACTGACAATGACAATTAAAGTTGAATCTGAATCTGAATCTGAATCTGTAAGGCAGCAACTCAACCGCTGCACCACTGTGTGGCCTAACTTTAATGCACCTCTGCACTGGGCATGTGCAGTTGGACCTGTAGTGTTCAATGCCAGATCTCTGCTCTGGGAATGTGGTTTCAGTCATTCAGACACAGTGTACTGTCTATTTAGAGCTGATCTCTTTGCCCAGCTGAGAGCCTGCAACAGGTTGACCCCTTTATGTAATATAGCCACCCAGTCTCCCTTGGGCCCTTTACCCTCCCCCCATCCCCTCTTTCAGCGACAAGTCTTGCCCCATCTGCCTTCACTCATATTTCTCAGATGCCCTTCCCTGTCTACAAATCTCTCACTGGCCAACCCTCTATCGATGGTCAATGATAATTCTATTGTCACTTGTACCAGACTGGGACAGGCAGCATCTCTGGAGATAAGGAATGGGTGACGTTTCGGGTCGAGACCCTTCTTCACTCACCCACTCACCTGCAACACACCCCAACTGGCTCCCCCTCTGTGCTCCTGGCATGTTCTCTAGCCTCTGTCTAAGTTGTCCCAACAAAGCCACGATAATGTGGAGGAAGGCAGGCCATGGGTGCCCTGAGCCGAAGATGCAAGACAAACCTCAATGATAAATGGCTGTCGTTCACTCTGTGGACAGTCACCACCAAGGCCTTGCCAACAGTGCAAATGGAGTGAGATCCTGGTTCAATGGCAGGGAAGTCCAAGGATACTGTTGCCCGAATGTACACATATGCACACAAGATATTTATACATGATTTAACCGTGTGCCTGCGTATTGTAGACCCACCTCCCAAAACAAGCGCACACCCACAACACTATACATGCTCTTCCCTCCAAATTACATACCATGAACTCTTTGAGAGGCTGCTGCTGATTGAGCTGCTGCTGAAGGTTGGAGATGAGCGTTTCCAGACTCCCTCCTCGGTACCTGCTGCCAACTGGAGCTTTCCACAAAGCCAGACTCATCAGCTCCTCCTCTGACACGATGGGATCTCCTGCTGAGACAAAGAAGACAACTGAGAACTGTGAACTGTGTAGGAAGGAACTGCAGATGTTGGTTTAAAGCGAAGATAGACACAATAATGCTGGAGTAACCCAGCGGGTCAGGCAGCATCCATGGAGTGACGGAATAGGTGAAGTTTCGGGTCGAGACCCTTCTTCAGACTGAGACTGAATCTTCAGATCCAGATGCTGCCTCACCCGCTGAGTTTCTCCAGCATTTTTGTCTACCTACCACTGATGTAGGTTCAATAGGTTTACTGCTGTGAGAATTTATATCAGTCTTTGCTGTGTGTATTATTACCTGTAGATAGTTGCTTAATATTACATTGGCACATCAGGGAGTGATACGGCACAGAGGTTTTTCAGCTCACCGGATCCAATCTGACGCCATACATCCATTGACTCTAATCCTACAGTAACCCACATTCCCCACAACTTTCTGCAGATTCTACTACGAAGGAAGGAATGGGTGACGTTTTGGGTGGAGACCCTTCTTCAGATTGAATGTCAATGTGAACTCTTCATGCTGTGGGGAATCAGCAGCCCCGATCAGCATTCACTTCCTAATGGACAGGCTGCCAACTCACGACTGCTACTTGACACCAGATGAATTTTGCCATCTCTTTTAGTTTAGTATGATCTTCCAGAATAAACGTAATATCGTGCAAAGGAGAGGCCATTGAGAAGAAGTAGCTTTAGCTTTATGGTAAAAACAGGAAAGCAGACTATTATCTCAATGGTGGCCGACTACGAAAAGGGGAGATGCAGCGAGACCTGGGTGTCATGGTACACCAGTCATTGAAAGTAGGCATGCAGGTGCAGCAGGCAGTGAAGAAAGCGAATGGTATGTTAGCTTTCATAGCAAAAGGATTTGAGTATAGGAGCAGGGAGGTTCTACTGCAGTTGTACAGGGTCTTGGTGAGACCACACCTGGAGTATTGCATACAGTTTTGGTCTCCAAATCTGAGGAAGGACATTATTGCCATAGAGGGAGTGCAGAGAAGGTTCACCAGACTGATTCCTGGGATGTCAGGACTGTCTTATGAAGAAAGACTGGATAGACTTGGTTTATACTCTCTAGAATTTAGGAGATTGAGAGGGGATCTTATAGAAACTTACAAAATTCTTAAGGGTTTGAACAGGCTAGATGCAGGAAGATTGCTCCCGATGTTGGGGAAGTCCAGGACAAGGGGTCAAACTTAAGGATAAGGAGGAAATCCTTTAAAACCGAGATGAGAAGAACTTTTTTCACACAGAGAGTGGTGAATCTCTGGAACTCTCTGCCGCAGAGGGTAGTCGAGGCCAGTTCATTGGCTATATTTAAGAGGGAGTTAGATGTGGCCCTTGTGGCTAAGGGGACCAGAGGGTATGGAGAGAAGGCAGGTACGGGATACTGAGTTGGATGTTCAGCCATGATCATATTGAATGGCGGTGCAGGCTCGAAGGGCCGAATGGCCTACTCCTGCACCTATTTTCTATGTTTCTATGGTGTTCTAATTGTAATTCCGACATAAACATTTACACAATGGTTAGGAACGCTTCTCTCACCTTCCTCTCCAGGGTGGAGAATAGGCTTGTTGTATCAATGGAGCCTCACATGGTTAGTCTAGTTACACCTTAAAGGGCCCTGTCCCACTTTCACGACCTAATTCACGACCTCTGCCAAGTTTGCCCTTGACTCATACTCGCAGCATGGTCGTAACGAGGTCGTAGGAGGTCGTAGGTAGGTCCTAGGTAGGTTGCGATGTTACTCGTGGCATCAAGTAGGTCGGGGCGTTTTTCTAGCCTGATGAGAAATGTCCACGAGTAAAAAAGGTTGTGAATTAGGTTGTGAAAGTGGGACAGGCCCTTAAGCCTTCCCGGCAGAAGCCGTGTGTAGAGAATAAACAGAGACCCACAAGGCTCGCTGCATCTGCAGGCTGGTTGATGCATTCCGATCCAAACTCATGTTCAGAACTGGAAGGAGCAGAATTAGGTCATCCGGCCCATCATGTCCATTCCATCATTTCAATCACAGCTGCTCTATCTTCCCCTTTCAACCCCATCCTCCTGCCTTCTCCCCAAAACCCCTAATATCCTGTACTAATCAAGAATCCGCCAATCTCGGCCTTAAAAATATCCGTTGTCGGCCACCACCGCCGCCAGTGACTGCTATGAATTCCACAGATTCACCACCCGCAGGCTAAAGAAATTCTTCCTCGTCTACATTCTAAAGGTACGTCCTTCTATTCTGAGGGTATGGCCTCTGGTCCTAGACTCTCCCACTCATGGAAACATCCCTTCCACATCCACTCTGTAGATAAAGAAGTATTAGATGACCTAAGACAACATTGCCTTGCTGTTATCCCATCTCTGAATGTGCCGGGGGTGAATTAAGTGGATTCCAATGGAAGTGGGCACTTCCCCCCAAACATGAGGAACATTGCAGTGCACTGAACCAGACCAGCTGAGAGAGGTTCAAGATCTCAAGTCATGTGGATCAATTGTCTGAAGCATTGTGGAAACCAGGGTTAAGCCATCCAGGCTGTAGAATACTTCTAATCATTGCAGTGGTGAAAATAAAGGTGTCATGGAGGCATAGATTCATACAGTATAGAAACAGGCCCTTTGGCCCAACTTGCCCACACCAACCAACATGTCCCATCTACACCTGCCTGTGTTTGACCCATATCTCTCAAAACCAGGCCTACCTAGGTACCTGTTTCATAGCAACATAGACATAGAAACATAGAAAAGAGGTGCAGGAGTAGGCCATTCAGTCCTTTGAGCCAGCATCGCCATTCAATGTGATCATCCACAATCAGTACCCCGTTTCAGATTCTCCCCATATCCCTTGATTCCGCTAGCCCTGAGTTCTATCTAACTCTCTTTTGAATGCATCCAGTGAATTGGCCTCCACTGCCTTCTGAGGCAGAACATTTCACAAATTCGCAACTCTCTGGTTGAAAATGTTTTTCCTCATCTCAGTTCTAAATGGCCCACCCTTTATTCTTAAACTGTGGGCCCTGGTTCTGGACTCCCCCAACATCGGGAACATGTTTCCTGCATCTAGCTTGTCCAATCCCTTAATCATTTTACATGTTTCTATAAGATGCCCTCTCATCCTAAATTCAGTGGATACAAGCCCAGTTGTCCCATTCCTCCATCATATGACAGTCCCACCATCCCGGAAATTAACCACATGAACCTACGCTGCATTCCCTCAATAGCAAGAATGTCCTTCAAAGAGGTTGTAGTAGGATCCATTTGACAGATGTTAAACGAATTACAACAAAGTATCAAGAAGAGGTCAGGACTAAAGTCATTTGTACATGGGTGAAAAATAGATGTATTTGAAAATAATTTCATTCCTTGTGGAATCAAGGAATTGCAGATGCTGGTTTCCAAATGAAAGACACAAAGTACTGAAGGAACTCAGCAGGTCAGGCAGCATCTCTAGAGAAAATGAATAGGTGACGTTTTGGGTCGGGATCCTTCTATATGAAGCGTGACTGATTATTTTTCAGGACTCAATATCCTGAAAACTTCAAAAGAATAACTATAATCATTTGTAACTAGCTTTCAAGTCGTACAATGTGTTCTTTTCCAGTGCAGAAACAGAAGGTAGACACAAAATATTGGAGTAACTCAGCGGGACAGGCAACCTCTCTGGAGAGAAGGAATGGGTGACGTTTCGGGTCGAGACCCTTTTTCAAACGGGGGTGAGGAAAATGAGATTAAGGGGTGAAAAGACCAGATCAAAGCAGATAATGATCCAGGAAATGTACAATGGTTCATTGTCGGATGAGGAGAAGGTGACAACGAGGCATGCAAGCAGTAAAATTAATCAGGAGGCCAGTGAAACTCGTAGGAGAACTAGGGTGGGGGAGGGACGGAGAGAGAGGGAAAACAAGGGTAACTTGATGTTAGAGAAATCAATATTTTTAATG
Organism: Leucoraja erinaceus; assembly: GCF_028641065.1. Lineage (NCBI taxonomy): Eukaryota > Metazoa > Chordata > Chondrichthyes > Rajiformes > Rajidae > Leucoraja > Leucoraja erinaceus. The sequence continues at coordinate 11,737,115 of NC_073410.1, read as the reverse complement.
CTGCCCAAGCGAATAGGAGGTGCTATTCCTCCCAATTTGCGTTTGACCTCACTCTGAGTCCCATTGTGGGTGTGGGAAAGGGAGTTAAAATGTTTGTTTCGGAGAGAGGGGTTGAAAAAGATTGCAGATAGACGTCACTCCGAAGCTTACCTGTAGGGGGTGCAGACGTTCTGCTGGAGAGACCAGGCTGATCATCATCACTGCTCCAGCTGCCTGAATCACACCTCTCCTCCTCATCGCCACCCTCATCTTCATATTCACTAACACTCGCCCTTCCTCCCGCACCCCTTCCACTGAAGCAATCCGCTGCGCTTCAAGGGAAGAGAAAAAAAAACAGACGGTCGGTTTCCCTGATCTTCAATGCTTCTTCAATTCCTGATTTACTAATGTTGGAAACATTTTGGAAAACGGAAACTGCAGATAGACTGGCGGATTAGAATTACGGTGATACATTTTGTATCTGTTTCTAGAATGTACAAAATAAAGCAAGCAATAACAATAATAAACCCAATATTAATACCAAGATTGCCCACAGATTTTGGTAAAAGTCAGTGACTGTAGATTATTGTAAACCTGACGAAGGTTTCCAACCCAAAATGTCCATTTCCCCTCACAGTTCCTGTATCCACCTATCACTTGTCAGGCTTTGTACTCATCCCCCCTCCCTTTTCCAGTTTTCTCATCTCGGTTTTAAACGACCCCCCACTATCATCAATCTGAGGAAAGGTCCCGACCTCCAATGTCATCCGCCCATTCCATCCATAGACGCTGTCTAACCAGCTGAGTTTTTCCAGCACTTTGTGTTTTGCTCAAGACTCCAACATCTGCAGTTCCTTGTGTCTCCATTCAATTTTTGCTCAGCTGTAAATCCTGACTGGTTCTTTAAAGAAGCTGCTCTCATTCCTTGGGCTGGTCCACTGGAGACGGCCAACACCGTTGACTTTGATAGCCCTACACCTTCTCTGGACCACTGGTTTGGCCAGAGAACAATTTACAATGAAACATTCTGTAATGGTTGATCAATGAATACTGATCCAAATGGAGACAGTTGAGGGGAACATGCTTATCTTACAGTTACAACCAATAGCATGGAAAATGAACTGCACTGTGATACAATGGTGCAGCGTGGAGTGGGGGAAGGCATCATAAACTCAGCAAATTATCCTTGGACACCAAGAGATATGTTTGATGCATCATCCCTCCAGCATTAATCCCCGTGGGAATTGATCCTTCTCTATGCTTTACCCTTCTGTTACTGTTCGTGAGCGTTGGGACAAGGAATATGGGAGATGAATTGATTCATTACCCTGGGCCTAGAGTAGAATATGTTGTTTTCTTCCAATTGGAATCACAGAATCTTGGTCCAGATGATTCATTCGGACTGATGTGCCTCTTTATAGGATCGTCCTCTTCTCCTGTGTGCTCTGTCAGAGATAGTGTGGAGTTCTTGCATGTCAGTCAACCTCCAGCACCAAGTGCTAGAAGCCATCCTTCACATGCGACTCCATCACTAACCCTGGACAGACGGCTGTGCTTGGAGCACAGTTCAGCTCCAATCATTCACTGCCGTCCACATTAAGTGGTGTCTGTCGGGAATGATTGGGATACCAATTGGATTGGGGACCACATCTCATGTTTCCCATTCTTTCCATCGACAACAAGAGGAGGAGTGGACTCGGCTGCATCAACCTGATCCAAATGGTTGGTTCTGAACAAGTACAAAGCCCTATTGACTTTCACTGATCTTGGTCACAGTCAAGAATCAATAAGGGGAGGGCTTACGTCATGAATGGATACCATTGGGGTTCGGAGGGATGGAGGGACCTTGATGTGCATCCAAAGATCCCTGAAAGGTCATGGGAAGGCATACAGGATACTGCCCTTCATTATCCAAGGTATGGGATGTAAGGGCAGGGTTGGGTTAGGTTAATATGGTTAGGCCTCAGCAAGAGTCTTGTGTACCTTTCTGGTTGCCATACCAAAGGAAAGATGTGTTTGGACTGGAGAGAATGCAACAGAGATTCACCAGGATATTGAATCTCAGTTATGAGTGGAGACTGGATGAGCTGGGTTTATTAACATTGAACCTGGATGATGAGGGGGAACAACATCATGAGGGCACACTCACACAAGGTAGGCAGTAGGAAAGTCTGCCCCACAACAGAGGTGTTAAATGACAGGACAAATGGGGAAATGGATGAGAGGGGATCTGAGGAAGAATATTTTCACGCAGTGCGTGGCTAGAATCTTTCGGGCTTCACCTTGCACTAAACATTATTCCCTCACCATTTATCTACACACTGCTAATGTCTCAATTGTAATCATGTGTTGCTTTCTGCTGACTAAATAGCATGAAACAAAAGCTTTTCACTGCACCACGTAACCATAAACCAAACTATACACTGTACTGCCTGAGGGGATGGTGAAGGCAGAGAGAGACTCTCACAATGTTTAAGAATGATTGAAATGAGCACTGATAGCGCCAAGTCATAGAACGCTATAGATCAACGTCAGTAAATAGAATTAGTGTAGATGGGTATATGATGGTTGGCACGGACACAATGGGCCGAAGGGCCTGTTTCTGGGCTATGTGATCTAAGGCCCTATTACAGAATAAACTCTTTTTTTTACCAGTCAGCACTGTGTTGCAAGTTGTCTTTGCCATTCCGCTCCTCTGTCCCACGGACACCATTATCCCTGGGAATCTGGAAGTAGAACGAGGCAGATGAACTCATCAGTGTAGAGGTACAGAATGCAGAGTCCATCACAAAGAAGAACATTCAATGTCAAAGCCACAGAAGTGGGAAACCAAGAGGAATCGATCGTAAATTGAAAGAGGGTCCTCTTTCCGGCTGTGGAGGCCAAGTCAGAGGATATTTTTAAGGCAGAGATGGATAGATTCCTGATTAGTACGGGTGTCAGGGGTTATGGGGCGAAGGCAGGAGAATGGGGTTGAGAGGAAAAGATAGACTAGCCAAGATTGAATGGTGGAGTAGACTCGATATGCCAATTGGCCTAACTCTGCTCCTATAACTTATGCACTTATGAACCTGGGTGGACAAGTCCACTGCCAGATAGCCCACGTGTCTGCAGGATATATTGGGAAGGTGTTTCTCTGCCCGAAAGGCAGAAATCAAAGAATATGATTTAAAAATATTTGGCACTTGAGGAAAGTTTCTCTTATCTCAGCACAGCAAGTCATAATGATTCACACTGCACAGATGAAGAAACTGATGGTGGGTGTTGTATAATAACTCAGACACCAGGAAATTGGAGCAGGAGTAGGCCATTCAGCCCCTCTAGCCAGCCTTGCCATTCAATATGATCACGGCTGATCTATGCTAACCTCAACTCCTTCTATGCTGGTTCCCTATTCTCCTCATATCCCTGATCCAACAAATATCTATCTACCTCCACTTTAAATATGTTATGGGCGGCACGGTGGCGCAGAGTTGGAGCTGCTGCCTCACAGCACAGGTTCGATCCTGCTGTGGGTGCTGTCTGTACGGGGTTTATACATTCTCCACGTGACCTGCGTGGGTTTTATCCGTGTGCCCCGGTTTCCTCCCACACTCCAAATACGTACAGGTTTGTAGGTTAATTGGCCTGGTGTAAATGTAAAAAAACTGTCCCTAGTGAGCGTAGGATAGTGTTAATCTGCGGGGGACGCTGGTCAGTGCGGGCTCGGTAGGTCGAAGGGCCTGTTTCCATGCTGTCTCACAAGGTCCCACACAAGAGATCAGTGTGCAAAATTAGAGCACATGGTATTGGGGCTAGTTATTGACATAGATAGAGAACTGGTTGGCAGACAGGAAGCAAAGAGTAGGAATTAGCAGGTCCTATTCAGAATGGCAGGCTTGTGGCACTAGTGGGGTGCCGCAAGGCTCGGTGCTGGGACCCCAGTTATTTACAATATATATACACATAGACAACTGCACAGTGACATTCATTTTGCATATATTACACATGCGGGCGCCACCGTTTTTGGCGCCATAATTCCAAAGTCTGGGCGGCCCGCCCGCACGCTCGATGTAATGGAGCACTTCCCGTGAGCTGATGTTCCTCTCCTCTGCTTTCCCGACCATCTTTGTGTGCCGGCAGTGCCCCGTTCCCGCAGCCTACCCAAAGTTGCTGGAGGCATTGCCCCAGTTCATCCTCCTACCAGTAACTCAGCTGGGTCAGGCAGCACCTCTGGAGAATAGGGATGTTTCGGGTCTGAAGAAGGGGCTCGACCCGAAACATCACCCATTCCTTCTCTCCACAGATGCTGTTTGTCCCGCTGAGTTCCTCCAGCATTTTTTTTTCCTGCCTATCTTCGGTTTAAACCAGCATCTGCAGTTGCTTCCTAAAGCTAAATTTAATGATTGGTTGGTTTTGCGGAGCTTTGAGGGATGTGTCATGCTGGGATCATCAGCACTGACAGATGATCATGTGATCATATGCATATTATATTCACACATAAATCTGCATGTGTAATACTCGCAATCTGGAGTACAATCTAACCAGTATTTATCATCTGAGGTGCCTTAATAAACTGTTCTGGAAATGTTAGATCCCTACAGAGTTACAGGAGGTCACTCAGTCCGTCATAGTGATGCCTAATTTATATGTGCATAGTGGATTTGATTATATTTGCTTTATTTAGACCAGCATCTATCCAAATGGGAACAGACTTTCAGCATCATCTTGTTGATCTAATTAATAAAATTTACATAATATGAAATAATTAATAATTGGTTCCTGGGGCAATTTTGAGGAGTTTGTGCAAACGAGGGATTTTTTGCCACAAACGTGTTCGTCCAATTCCTACGCAAGAAAACATGAAGGATTATCTGCAAAATAACTGTTCTGTCTTTCACTGGAGATAGGGGTCATTGCCACTGTCGTGGTGAATTAGAAAACAAACTGCACCAGTCTGAAGAAGGGTCTCGACCCTGAAACGTCACCCATTCCTTCTCTCGAGAGATGCTGCCTGTCCAGCTGAGTTAATGGCCTGTCCCACTTTGGCGACTTTTTATGCTTTGCAGTCGCCACATGGTCACCACATGTTCGCGGGTGGTTGCCGGGGAGTCGCCTTCATGGTCGTGAGGAGTTCCCACATTTTGGCAACTAGTCGCGGCCTCATTATGGTCGCCGAGAATTTATGTTGAAAAATTAGCGGCGACTTGAATGAAGCCGCCACGGAGAGTAGCGAGAATTCTCGAGCTGTAGGTGGGTCGCAAGGAGGTCCTAATGGGCGGCCAGGAGGTCAAAGGTTATCGGAGGTTCTCGTTGGTTTGAGCTGGCGCTGACTGGTGAATTTCATTGGCTCATTGGGGCAAAAAAAGGTAAGCGGTAATTTTCAGAATCAAGGGACCCCGACCGGTAATGTTAAATGTCCGCTGAGCTTCATAGCCGTGTATCTCTGGCTTCTTAAAGGTTGTCTCCACTCCTTCTCCCTCCTTCTCCCCCCTCTTTTAAACGACTTTTAAAGGACTTACTGTGCTTTAGCTATCTTAATTACAGCGCCAAACTTCCTGTTCATGTGTGTCTGTATCACCTTGGCTTTGCACCGTGAGAATTTTTTAGACAGCGCTCCCCCCTGCTTGCCCTGGCCCCCGCCTTTGCGATGTGTGTGTGTGTTCCACTCTGGCAGTCGCCGTTCCAGCTCCCGGTTTTTCAGGCGACTGCCGGCAACTTGCCAGTCGCCAGCAGTCCGCTGAAAAATCGCCTAATGCCCCTGTCCCACTTAGGAAACCTGAACAGAAACCTCTGGAGACTTTGAGCCCCACCCACGGTTTCCGTGCGATTCCCGGAGGTTGCCGGTGGTTGCCCCGAGGTTGCAGGTAGGGAGACTGACAAAAACCTCCGGGAACTGCACGGAAACCTTGGGTGGAGCGCAAAGTCTCCAGAGGTTTCCGTTCAGGTTTCCTAAGTGGGACGGGGGCATTACAGTGCCAGAGACCCGTGTTAAGTTAAAGGCCCTAGTGTAACCCACATTGCCCTTGGTTGGCCCATGCTTTTATTCATGGATATTGACGAGGTGGCAGCACAGTTCACCAGAGGATATCTGACCCATCCCCTTACCTCATCAGGATCTCCAGGGCTTTCTCTTGGGCGCTCTGCATCAAATCCTTGTGGATTTTGCTGTTGGAATCGCATCTCTGGCAAGTGAAAGAGAAATCAACATCAGCTTAATCCAACGTTAATCCAAATATGTGGCGACAATTACATAAGAAAATTGCAAAGGAATGGAAGTGGTGTTTTTTTTTAATCCAGTGAAAATTTGCAAATCATAAACCTCTATCATATGAGATGAGGATTCTGTGTTTTCCAGAATGGGTGAAGGGGATGGTTGGTGCCACACATTACTTTACTGGCAATGGAATGAACTTAGAAAAGTATGCAGTTAGGCATTACAGCCCATTGAACACAAAGGCAGTGTTACAACCATAAGGGGCAGAGATAGTGTGAATAGCTACAGTCTTTCCCCAAGGCTCAGGGAGTCTAAAACTATAGGTTCAAGCAATGAAGGAAAATATTTTTTTTAATGATGCGCATATTGAGTAAGTGCTAGAGGCAGGTAGAATCACAGCATATGAAAGATACTTGGACAGGTCCATGCAGAGGTAACATTTGGAAGACTTGGGCCAGGCACAAGCAGGTGGTACAAACACAGTGAGCAGGGATTAGCATGGTCAGTTTGGTCAGCATGGGTGGAATGGCCTGTTTCCATACAGTATGGCTCTACAGAGTTGATGTGGACAAGCCTTTCCCTTTGAGAATAGGGAAGATTCAAACAAGAGGACATGACTTCAGAATTAAGGGACAGAAGTTTAGGGGTAACATGAGGGGGACTTCTTTACTCAGAGAGTGGTAGTGGTGTGGAATGAGCTTCCAGTGGAAATGGTGGAGGCAGGTTCGTTGGTGTCATTTAAAAATAAATTGGATAGGCACATGGATGAGAAGGGAATGGAGGGTTATGGTATGAGTGCAGGCAGGTGGGACTAAGGGAAAAAAGTTGTGTCGGCACGGACTTGTAGGGCCGAGATGGCCTGTTTCCGTGCTGTAATTGTTATATGGTTGTTATATGGTTATATGACCACCTCTTGTAGTCAGATGCTATTTATTGTTGGAGAAACTCAGCGGGTGAGGCAGCATCTATGGAGTGAAGGAAATAGGCAACGTTTCGGCACGAAACGTTGCCTATTTCCTTCGCTCCATAGATGCTGCCTCACCTACTGAGTTTCTCCATCATTTTTGTCTACCTTTGATTTTCCAGCATCTGCAGTTCCTTCGTAAACATGCTATTTATTGTTATTGGGCACTGTGGGACTGGGCTGGTGAATGTTGGCGAACAGGTTCTGTTAGTGAGCAGGGGTTGGGGAAGTGTTTTTTTCTCACACACAGGCACCCTTTTCATCCACCTCCCCCCCTGACCCATTCCAACCCTCCCCCCATTGCATTTGCCTACCTTTCTTAAAGCCACCAATTCCAAAGAGTTGGAGTAAACCCTCCCTGGTGGGGTACCCCCAGTGCTGGGACCCCAGCTATTTACAATATATAATAATGTCTGATGAGGGTTCTTGTCTCTCGATACAGTGTTCCATCCAAGATTCCTGCTGGGGAGGCTGTAGAAGGATAAATGTGAGGTTTCTGCAAAAACAGAAGATTGTTAAGGGCTGGGTGTTGGACACGCTAGAGGCAGGAAACATGTTAGCTTTTCTAGATGTTGGAGGAGTCCAGAACCAGGGGCCACAGTGTAAGAATAAGGAGTAAGCCATTTAGAACGGAGACGAGGAAACACTTTTTCTCACAGGGAGTGGTGAATCTGTGGAATTCTCTGCCTCAGAGGATGGTGGAGGCAGGAAGATTTCTCTGGATGCTTTCAAGAGAGATCTAGATAGGGCTCTTAAAAATAGCGTAGTCAGGGGATATGGGGAGAACGCAGGAACTTGGTACTGATTGGGGATGATCAGCCATGATCACATTGAATGGCAGTGCTGGCTCGAAGGGCCAAATGGCCTACTCCTACACCTATTGTCTATTGTCTATTATCTGTGACCACAGATAGAAGAGACCATTACTGATGAACTACAGAGTAAATATAGCTGCTGAGAACATTTTTAAATATTCGAAATAAAACAAATGAAAGTGTTTTCTTTAATACTGCCTCTCCTCTCCTGTGAAATTTTTTTTTTCTGTCACTTATTTTCCAATAAGTTAATATCAGAACTAACAAACTCTAATTGCATGGCAGCTCATGGTGACTTACTTGTGGGAGAGGTTTGCCCGGTGCCTTGCGGGTCGTGCAACTGGACGGGTGGCTTCCTACCGATGGTCAGCATCACCGAACCTTGCGCTCTGCGCAGAATCTCAACAACTTCACTGTGGCTCAGACCAGACAGATCCTCCTCATTGACCTGGGACATGAAGAGCAAGGACACTTAAACATCATGCCGCCTGCCTGGTGCAAACAACAATGGCTGGCATTGTTTCCCCTCTTTCATTCTTTTATCACTTAGAACTTTAGACTTTAGAGATACAGCGCGGAAACACCGAGTCAACGCCAACCAGCGATCACCCATACACTGGTGCTATCCTACACACACGAGGGCCAATTTACAATTCACTGAAGCCCATTAACCTACAAACCTGCACGTCTTTGGAGTGTGGGAGGAAACTGGAGCACCCGGAGAAAACCCACATGGTCAAACGGAGAACGTACAAACTATGTACACATAGCACCTGTAGTCAGGATCGAACCCGGGTCTCTGGCGCTGTAAGGCAGCAATTATACCGCTGCACCACTGTGCCGTTCCCACTGTAATCTTGTTTTGATTTGCTTCCAATAATTATTGATTAGTTCAGTTTACAGATACAGTGTGGAAACAGGCCCCTCAGCCCACCAAGTCCACACTGACCATAGATCACCAGTTCACACTAGTTCTACATTATCCCTCTTTCGCATCAACTCCCTACACATTCGGGGCAATGTATAGAGGCCAATTAACCCACAAACCCGCAAGTCTTTGGGATGTGTGAGGAACCCGGAGGAAACTCACGCAGTCACAGGGAGAACATGCAAACTCCACACGGACAGCATCTGAGGTCAGGATCGAATCAAGGTCTCTGGCACCGTGAGGCAGCAGCTCTACCAGCTGCGTCACTATGCCCCCACAATTAATTTAACCCAATTTCAACACTCTCTCCATCAGATTTTGCCAAAATAAAATCTTACCCCAGATACATTCACCTGCCACAGGATCACTTTGAGAAGGACGTTTGGTACAGTCATCACAAGGATTGTGTGTTATGTTTTTAACCTGTGGATACCTCAGAGCCAATGAATTACTTAGTCACTCTTGGTGATGGAGGGACAGCCAATTTGCACCATTCAATGTTGTCCCTCCATCACCTCTCCAATGCTGCTGCTTGCTGGGGCGCGACGGTGAACAGATTCTGCTCACCTCCAAACTAAAGGACAGCAGGGTCATTACTGAGTCCATTCTCTTGTACCACGCTGCTAGACTAGCTACCTGCCTGCATTATCTTATGAATCAGGCAGGGCCCTTGTTTGGGGCTTGACTACACTCATCACCTTAGTCAGCTTTCGCTCCCATCTCAGCCCAGCATGGCTGCTTCTCTAATGAAAACTTTGCTTATGAACCAGGTCAGACATTATAATCTGCTCCTGAATCAACCTCTACTTAGTTTTCTCGACTATCTAACCTACCTATGCCTCTAATATGTTGATATACTTATGCTAGAAGTTGCCCCCTGGATGTTGTCTGGATTCGAGAATATGACCTATAAGGAAAGTACTCTATGGAAACTCCATGGCTTCAAGGACTAGTCTTGAAGTGCAGACTCTGCCCATGTATGTAGCACAGTCCGGGGAACCATTTGATGAAGAATCACAAGCTTCTGCTTTCACTCACCAGACAGAAGCATTCATCACTCGTCAAGAGTCAAGAGTGTTTGTTGTCATACGTACCGAAACGGAACAATGAAATCTATTTGCAACAGCATAACGAGTCTGTAAATATAGGACTCGATAGATAACACAAGCAGTTCAATAAATAAAAAGCCCCAATATTAATGCAAAGACGGAACTAAAGTTGAACGTCCCCGGTTCAAACTAGTTTGTAGTTTAGTTGGTGTTTGGAGTGTTCAAGAGCCTGATTATCGTTGGGAAGAAGCTGCTCCTGAACCTGGACATTACAGTTTTCAGATTCCGATATCTTCTTCCCAATGGCAGGAATGCAATGGCCAGGGCGGTGTGGGTCCTTGATGTTGCTGGCGGACCTTTTGAGGCCGCACCTTCTGTAAATCCCTTCGATGGTGGTGGGGTCAGTACCCGTGATGGGCCGGGCAGTGCGCACCACTTTTTATAGTCTGAAGAAGGGTTTCGGCCTGAAACGTTGCCTATTTCCTCCGCTCCATAGATGCTGCCGCACCCGCTGAGTTTCCCCAGCAATTTTGTCTACCTTCGATTCTCCAGCATCTGCAGTTCCTTCTTGACCACTTTTTATATTCTCCTTTGTTCATAGGCATTTGAGTTGCCAAACCAGGCCGTGTTGCTCTCTACCGTATACCCTCAGGTGTACACCTACTACACACCTCTCTCCACCTCTCCACCCCACACCTACACCTTTCAATGAGTAAGCAGCACTAACAAAGATTAAAACATGACCAATTGTGCAACGTCTCAAATAAAGTTGCGAGTCCGAGCACAAATGCACAGGAGGTGCGAATATTTCGGCAAGAGATCCGTAAACAGTAGTCAAAACTTGAAGATGCTTCATTGACTGCCTGAGGATGTGCAACAAGGCACAGGAACCATTCGCACAATGTGGTGGGGGTGGAGATGTTCTTCATGGCCACTTATAGCCTTGGGCTGGAAGACTGTGCTGTGAACGCAGGGCATTGAATCCCATGGTGAGGTAAAGCAAGAGACCCGTTTATAACAGTAATAAACTCCGCAGTACATTGCATGCTCATTGTTTGTAGCTCAGCAGGGGTGGGAGATTGCAACCTTCATGTGGTCTGCCTTGTTTCAACGAATGCAATCAACCCGGCGTGCACAATCAAATAAGATCAAATAGAACAAGTTGTCCTGCAACTGTAGGCTGTGCACGCCATACGCAAGAAGAAGTAGCTCAGCAGAAAAGTACAGGTGTCCAGTTTGCAGAGATAACTTAGTTTGAAATCAAGCTTGAGCATTGAGCTACTGATGATAGCTGAGATCTACATGTTCAGCTCACATTCATAACTGAATGTGGCATCGTGGCACAGCGGAAGAATCTCTGACTCACAGCTCCAGAGACCCGGTTTCAATCTTAACTATGGATGCTCTCTGTACGGAGTTTGCACGTTCTCCCTGTGACTGTGTTGGTTTTCTCCAGGTCCTCTGCTTTCCTCCCATATTCCAATGGCGTGTAGATTTGTACCTTGATTGGCTTCAGTAAATTGACCCCAGTGTGTAGGATAGAACCAGTATAGGGGTGATCGATGGTCGGCACGGACTCGGTTGGGCTGAAGGGTCTGCTTCCATGCTATATCTCCAAGCTAAACTTAGAGAAATCATGTGTAGGAAAGAACTGCAGATACTGGTTGAAATCGAAGAGAGACACAAAATGCTGGAGTAACTCAGCGGGACAGGCAGCATCTCTGGAGAGAATGAATGGGTGACTTTTCGGGTTGAAACCTTTCTTCAGACTGATGTCAGGGGAGAGGGAGATACATAGATAAGGAAGCGTCAGGTGTGAAAACAGGACAAAGATGGCATTGGGCTCTTGAGGAGCATTGAAACTACATTCATCCTGACAGGCAGAGTATTCCAAAGCATTCCTGCTTGGAGCATTGTAGATGGTAGAAAGGCTTCGGAATATCAGGAGGTGAGTCTCCACGTAGAGTGGTAGAGTCATATAGTGTTTGACCTGCTCGAGTAGCCAGCTATCTTGTCCATCCTGTCTGGTCAATGATGACCCGTAGCATGTTGTCGGAGGACTTAATGGTGATGTCAAGTATCTCAATCACAGGTGGTTGCATCACCACATAATTTAAATTTGTACTGCCTTTAATATAAAACATGCCAGCTATGTCACAGGGGTGTGGCTAAACAGAATTTGACACACAAAAAAATACTAGAACTGAGAACTAAGACGTTAAGGATGATGATAACACAGGGTCGAAGATGTAGGTTTCGGGAATGCCATAAAAAATAAAGGGATAGAGGTGGTGACGTTACGGAAAGGAATTCCACAGGTAGCCACAAAATGCTGGAGTAACTCAGCGGGCCAGGCAGCATCTCTGGAGAGAAGGAATGGGCAACGTTTCGGGTCGAGACCCTCACCCATTCCTTCTCTCCAGAGATGCTGCCGGACCCGCTGAGTTACTCCAGCATTTTGTGGCTACCTTCGATTTATACCAGCATCTGCAGTTCTTTCTTATACATAAGAAGTTCCACAGGTTAGGCTGCAGGGTGGCTCATCATGCTGTACCTTTAACAAGTCCCCATTTTGTGTCTGGTTACTGATTGAGTGCCCCTCTCTTGCCATTCACTCACATTGCATGGTACACACACATTACATGGTACACACACATTACATGGTACACACACATTACATGGTACACACACATTACATGGTACACACACATTACATGGTACACACACATTGCATGGTACACACACATTGCATGGTACACACACATTACATGGTACACACACATTACATGGTACACACACATTACATGGTACACACACATTGCATGGTACACACACATTACATGGTACACACACAGTGCATGGTACACACACATTACATGGTACACACACATTGCATTGGACACTCCACACAAGAAGCCAAGGCCCGCATGTGTAGCTGTTATTATTTAGAGTCCTATGATCAGCAATACAAAGGGGCATGCGTGACTTAAAGGATGTTCCCAACTTTTGACACGTCCCATTAACATTCAGGATCCTTCTGCCGACAGTGCACATATTTGACGTCTGCGCGTGTAATGGGTCATAGTGCTTTGTCCGCATTGTCTGCAGCCCCGTACAAGTTGAACATCTCAAAGGAGGGATCATTGTCAGAGTGTCATGCAGTGTTCCTCCCTGATAATGCATGTTGTTTAAAGTGAAGTGTGGAAGCAATGCCTCAACTATGCCGCAAGGTCATGTGTCGGAATCCTCAGGTCAGCAATCAGGAATGGTCTTCCTCATCTACTGCCAGGCCCGGGACATCTCTCACCTTCATCACTTCCTATCTTCATCTTCATAAAAGAGAGGACCACCCTTCTCCAGCGCTGCATCTCAAAGTGATGCCATTCTGCCTTTGTTTATCCGCAGCCACTTTCTGCCTCAGCCGCTGCCCCTGCCAACCAAGCACGTTCTGCAGCAGTTTATAGCGGCACGGTGGCGCAGCGGTAGAGTTGCTGCCTTACAGTGCTTGCAGCGCCGGAGACCCAGGTTCGATCCTGACTACGGCTGTTGTCTGTACGGAGTTTGCACGTTCCCCCGTGACCAGCGTGGGTTTTCTCCGAGTTCTTCGGTTTCCTCCCACTATCCAAAGACGTACAGGTATGTAGGTAAATTGGCTTGGTGTAAATGTCAAAATTGTTCCCAGTGTGTGTCGGATAGTGTTAATATGCGACGATGTCTGGTCGGTTGGATGAAGGGCATGTTTCCGCGCTGTATCTCTAAACTAGAATATAAAGAACCAATAATTGTTGGTGTTGAGCTGTGTACTCCTAGTTCATGACCCATTGGTCACGCACTGAAACTTCAGGAATGCCGCATTCATTGGCACAAACTGACCTTAGGCTAAAAGGAAGAAGCACAGAGTCCAAGGAGCAAGTTTCACAGAAACTACTTGCTTGGACCATAGTATCAACAAAATGGAAGCCCAAAGAAAAATATAACAGAGGATATTACAGGGAGATGGGGGAAGCAAGGGGTGAGATAGTGAATGGCATCCAGGACACTCAGAGGTTAGCTATTTCAAATTTCATTATTTTTATACCTACGTACAAATCTTACTTTAATTTGTTCCAAGAACAATGTTTTGAGAAAAATGCACTGCATGTTTCTATAACATAATCCTGGTGTCAGGACAATCTGATCTGTTAAATGGAGCATTATTACAATCCAATCAATAAAATGCTAGTACTAAGCACGCATTAAGCCCCTTCCATTGACTCTATCTATACTCGCTGCCTCAACAAGGCCAACAGCAAAATCAAGGCCCATTCTCACCCCGGTTACACCCTCTTCCCCCCTCTCCCATCAGGCAAGAGGTACAGAAGTTTGAAGACGCATCCCTCCAGATTCAGGGACAGTTTCTTCCCAGTTGTTATCAGGCAACCGAACCATCCTCTCACCAACTAGAGTGAGGTCCTGACCTCTCACTGAAGGCCTTTGAACTATCTTTAATCTGATTTTTTATCAGAATTAAATGTTATATGGTGCACTGAATGTTGCGCCCTTTATCTTTTTTCTGTGGACAGCTTGATTGGCCATGCAGTTTTTTTCTTTAACTGGGTAGCTCACAAACAAAATTTTCATTGTACCTCAGTGCGCGTGATAATAATAAACTAAACTAAAATGTTTATCAAAAGCACGAGCACCTCCTCAAAACTGGAGCGCTGACGTTAAAACAGTAAAAAAAAATTAAGATTTATTTCAAATTTTCCACGTCCTGCTCACACCTTGGTAATCTGCGTTTTTGTTTATTGAAAAATATTGCAAAATAAGGCAAGTATTGGAATGAATGTAATCTCCTTGATCGCTACCCGCTGCTTGCTGGAAGAAAGCGAGTTAAAGACTTTATAAAGGGTATAGACTTTGAAGGGTTCAGAGGCACGGCACAAATTGCTCGTGCTGTTTGTCATACAGATGTTCGAAGCTCAGTTGACACAAAAACGGTGCGATAGTGATTAATGAGCATCCTGCCGCAAAGTTCCAAGCTCCAAAGTGGTTCAATCCGCAATCGTTGAGACATGAAGGGATAATGAGATGTACAATCCCAGTGCTCGGACTGCCTGCTAACCAGCAGGAAAACCAGGAGCCCGTTTGCACGCCAAGGTTTTAATGAACGGTGCCAAGTTTAGCTTAATGTGTTGTTCTGTACAGGAAAAGTGAGAGATACAATGTCCTTGTAAAACACACTGAGAACAAATGGTCAGGGGCAGCGGGCGGTTAGCAGGGCAAATAGCATTTTGTCCTTCACTACATATAAGGAGCAAGGATGTTTGGCTACTGTTGTACAGGGCCTTGATAAGAGTCGACCTGGAGTCTATTATTGACAAATAAAGCAAGCATTAAGCATTGGAATTAATCCTTGAGCTGGAGTTTTGTATGCAGCTTTGGTCTCCGTATCTGAGGATGAATCTCCTTGCCAAGGAAGGAGTGACGTAAAGGTTTATTAGACTGAATCCCGAGCCGGCAGCACTGATAACCTGGGTTGATGGGACTTATATTCAGTGGAGTTTGGAAAGAATGAGAGGGAATCTGATGGAAATTCTAACAGATTCGAGATCCAGGGTGGATGTTCCCAGTGACTGGAAGGTCCAGAACCAGGGGTCACAGCTAATGTGCTATTAGAACCAAGACCAGGAGAACTCTCATCACCAAGACGGTTGTGAACCTGTGGAAATCTCCACCACGCAAGACTTCCTCATTCCTCTCTGGTGGTTACTCTTCGACCAATGTTCAGTCCCTTTCCCCGACCTACCTTTACATATTTTTGAAGTGTTGACCATGGCACATGGGTCTTCCCTCTTCGTGGTCTACGTGGAGGTTTGCCTGCTATCTTCTCCTTAACTGCAGCATGTACGGACCTAGCCACCCTTGAGACCGGTCTGACACTCAGTAAGATAATGGCCAATCTTTCACTTCTCCCACTTTCCTGCCCGAATCCTGTCCATCAACACAGTTTTAAATAGAAGGCTGTGGAGACCAAGTCAATGGATATTTTTATCAGAGACAGAAAGATTCTTGATTAGTACAGGTGTCAGGGGTTATGGGAAGAAAGGCAGGAGAATGGGGTTAGGAGGGAGAGATAGATCAGCCATGATTGAATGGCGGAGTAGACGATGGGCCGAATGGCCTCATTCTGCCCCTATCACATGAAATATACCCAGCAATGGAGCAGTCACACACCCCAATTGTATTTTTACTGCATGCCTGCACTCAATTCTTAAACTAGTTATCGTGAAATTGTTATCTAAGAAAGAGCCATACTCGATACCTCTTAATTTGGGCATGTCACAGTCTTTCTCCTATCTTTTTCATTCCAATAATTTTCACAAATTGAGTCTCAGATGAGGCAGAGAGGAGAATGGTCTGTTCTAGGCCTTGAATTTTGTCCAGCCTTTGAACCATGTGTTGAGATGGTTTGAGCTGTTGATATGTCCAAAGATCTTTCATCAAACATGCAGAGGCAAACATCAACATTCATAAGAAGTAGTTTCATTATTTGGATTGAGTAGCTGTTGCCTTAGTAGCAAGGTCACTGTTTTAAAGGCCTCTATAGAGCCATCAACCGAATGATAGATGGAGGGACAGGGAAGTATTGCAGTGAAGAATGCTTTTGGCTTGTTATCTTGTTAGTTTCACCTCTAATTTTTACAGATTTCTCTCTTGAGGAAAGGTTCAACGGATTGTCTATTTCAAAAACTTTTCACTCAAATAGTGTGTGACCTTTAATAACGGGAATGAATATCATCATGAATATTATCGGTTATTAGCATAACGGAAGATAAACTATCTATTCCATTAATCACAACAGGACACGATCAAACATATAAATTTGTAATTAGAATGCCAAATTTTCCGTACAGATGAATGTCAGTCAATTTTAGTAGAAGTCATCTAATCCCATTAAAGCAGTGGACTGTGCAATAAAATGTAAGTCATTAAGATTTTTCATCTCATAAATGTTTCACCCTCATTGCTTTTAATCTTGCTAAATCCTAAAGTCAGAATTGGTTTTCAGCTGACAATGAATGCAACAGATATACTACAAGTCTGATGCATAATAAACATTGTGTGATTTATTTTGATCATTCCAATTTTAATTTACCGTCATAATAGCACGACATTTATCTTGGCATTTAATACCCGACTTTTCCTTCACCATGTTTTACTAACTGTGATGTGCAGTCTTCAACTTGATTCTTTTTTGTTGCCTTTAAGACTATAAAGTTGGAGTTTAAGGTCAGGTCGGGGGGAGTTCCCCCCCGCCACGGGTACCATGTAATCCCGTGCTACCTGCTCCATGGTCGGATAGTCGGCGACTAAACCGTCTCCCCCACCTGGTTTGCCAGATGAGGAGGGGGCTGTGGACCCCCAGCAGGACCAAAAACAAGACCTGTCAAAGGGCGGATGAGCTCCTAGCGAGCCAACGGCCATCCACACTTCAGTAGAAGTTGCGATCACTGTCGTACACGGCATTGTAAGGCACCGTGATGTTTTCAACGATGATGACGATGATGATGATGAAAGTAAGACCTTTACCTCATGTTCAGGGTTGTGATCAATAAGAGGATATTTTCTTATTTCATCACAACATATAATGACACCATTTCAGCTCCAAGCGACTTTGACAACTCACAGAGCAATTCAACCCCACCAGTATTTGTTCCTGTAAACTAATCTGTCTGCATTCCCATCGCACCCGGCAACCTTCTGCCACTCTTGCAAGATATAGGTTCAGGTTTGGTGTTATTGTCACGTGCACAAGCTTTGTTTTGTATGTTGTTCAGATCAGATATACGATACGTAAATCCATGCAACTCAAACTGAAATACAATAGCTGGAGCAAAGGGCAAGATAAAGAGTGTAGAATATATTCTCAGCATTGTAGAGCATCAGGTCCACAGACTGAAATATCCATGATCAAGATACAGTGGCCAAGTGATGAGGCCGTTTGCTTGTCTTTGGGATGTGTGAGAAAACTCGAACATGTAAGGTCAACTTTTGCGGACACAGGGAGAACATGCAAAATCTGCACACACACGACACCAAAGTTCAGAATTAAACCTGGGTCACTTGACATATGAACCAGCAACACCGCACCACAATGTTTAGCTTAATTTAGTTTGGAGATACAGCACGGAAACAGGCCCTTCAGCCCATTACAAGTCCGTGCCGACCAGCAATCCCTGCACATTGACACTACCCCACATACATTAGGGACAATTTTACATTTATACCAAGCCAATTAACCTGCAACATGTACGTCTTTGGAGCGTGGGAGGAAACCGAAGATTTCAGAGAAGAGCCACGCAGGTCACAGGGAGAACGTACAAACTCCGTACAGACAGCACCCGTAGTCAGGATCAAACCCGGGTCTCTGGCGCTGTAAGGCAGTAGCTCTACTGCTGTACCACCATCGGAATAATGTGTGGACCAGGTTCTAGCCTCATCGATATATTTCTCAGCGATAATTTTCCATCTGCCAAGAGTTTCAATCACAATACACACGATATTTTAGGCTTTATCTTCAACTAAGATATTTGCAATCCTTGTTCATTGTCCGGTGGAAATGAGTCACTGATTGTGAGTCACAACTTTTTCATTTTCCCCTTTGCTCCACCTATTGTACTTGAGTTTGACTTGATTGTTTAATTTAGAGATACAGTGCGGAAACAGGCCCTTCGGCCCATCGTGTCCGCGCCGACAAGCGATCATATTAACACTACCTCACACACACACTAGGGACAATTTTACAATTGATACCAAGTCAATTAATCTGTAAACCTGTACGTCTTTAGAGTGTGGGAGGAAACTCAAACCTACAAATTGTATCAATGTAATTAAAGTATTATCTGATCTGATAGCATGCAATACCAAGCTTTTCACTGTACCTCAATACAGGCACCTCACGTTTGATATGGGGATATACGTTCCAGAAAATCAGCATATAATTCAAATTCATAAATTAAACATAAGAATTTAAACATTTAAACAGGCATAAATTTAAGTACGTTATTTCAAAAATACAGGGAGCAAATTAGGTTTTAATATTAATTAAACAAGCTCGTAATTTAAAAAACGCACAAATCAAACATGCGTAAACTGCTTGGTGCTTGTACACGTGACAATAATAAACCTGAACTCAAACTAGTTACAAATCACAGCCCAGTAGGATTTGCGTCCCTTTTTAAGGCGTAATGTTACATATATACGGCTTCAAAATTGATCCAAACTCAACCAACTGGTCCTTGGCCAACATGAGCTCTAAAAAACCCTGCAATAGCAAGGCAGAGCATCAAAGATTTGCCGCATCAGTCCCAATGCAAAGTCTCGACCCAAAACCTCGCCTCTACAGATGCTGCTTGATGCTGCTTGATCCACTGCCTTCCTCCAGCAGTTTGTTTAGTGCTCTAGATGCCAGCACCTACAGTTTCTTGTACTTTTGTTGATTTGCGTTCTACAATGTTACGGGCCACTTCTTTATTATGTGCGACTGTTAATCTTGCAAAACTTTACTGCTGTTTTCCATAAACTTCTCACCCGCAAGACATTTTCTTTGTTTTTCCATTTGCTGTTGCCAGCGTCAGTGAATTGATCCTAGAACCATTGGTTAATCATGAGTGGGATTTTTTCCAAGGTACAACCTGTCATTAAATACTCTTGGCCTATGTGATCCGTCATAGCCCGAGCAAAGTGGTGCTGGAGTCTTGTAGATACTTAATTGCTTCAGCTCCCGCCCATTGTATCTCTCTCTCCCTCGCTAATCAATATGAACTAAGGTCACAATCTTCTGCTCATTAACTTCTCTATAGTTGATGGGAACTTGGTGCCCACGATTGCTATGTTTCCCACATTATAACAATGGCTGGGTTTATGATATGTTTAGATTCAAGGAACTGCAGATGCTGGTTTGCAAATAAAACAACACAAAGTGCTGGAGTAACTCAGCGGGTCGGGCAGCATCTCTGGAGAACATGGATAGGTGACGTTTCGGGTCGGGACCCTTCTTCGGACTGGTTGTGTGAAGCTGTGGGTGGAAGAGGAGGGGGAGGGGAGAAATATGTGTGAGGATGAAATAAGGGGGTGGAGGTGGTTTAGGGGGGAGGGAAGGGGAGACGGGGGGGAGGGGGGGGGGGGGAGGGGGGGGGGGAGGGGATGGGGAGACGGGAGAGGGCAAAGGTTTTGTCGTTACCTAAAATTGGAGAATTCAATATTCATACCGTTGTGTTGTAAGCTACCCAAGTGGAATATGAGGTGCTGTTTCTCCAATTTACATGTGGCCTCACTCTAGTAATGGTGGAGGCCCAGGAATGAACGATACAATCAGTCTGAAGAAGGGCCCCATTACTTATCTACAGTATGTCCTCTTGCGAAGGTGCCTGGCCTGCTGAGTTTTCCAGAACCTTCTATCCTTTCTCATCTATTTCATCAGTTACAACTCTTTAGCATTGTACCTGCTGCGATTTAAAAGCAATTTTTGTTGTTCCCCACAAGTTCTCATTTTCCAAATGGATTCACCTTCATGCTGGATTTACTTCATGACTAAATTGTTTTTCCCTTCTGTTTCCAAGCTTTCGACTTGGAATATTGCTTATTGCTGAAGAAATGGCAGACATTTCAGTTAGTTCTTGTTCTCATTTGATGTTCACTCCATTAGTTCCAGCTGTGCATCCCAAATCTTTATAAATTCAACTCTGCTATTCTCTTCACGGTATGTTACAGTCTGCAGCAGTTTCAACAATCTGCAGTAGATTTCAGAGGGCCACCTATGGAATTTTTAAACTAAAAGAGAGGAGGGCAGCATGGTGTCACAGCGGTAGAGTTGCTGCCTCACAGCACCAGAGACCAAGGTTTGATCCTGACTATGATGCTGTCTGTATGGAGTTTGTACGTTCTCCCCACGACCTGTTTGGGTTTTCTCCGAGATTCTCCCACACTCCAAAGATGTACAGGTTTGTAGGTTAATTGGCTCGGTGCAAATGTAAAATTGTCCCTCGTGTGTGTGGGGTAGTGTTAGTGTGTGGGGATCGCTGGTAGGTATGGAATCAGTGGGTCGAAGGGGCATGCTGTGCCTCTAAACTAAACTAATATAGAAAGTCACCAATAGTGGAATACAGACTCAATCTGCATTCATCATAACTGAAGGTAGACACAAAATGCTGGATTAACTCAGCGGGACAGGCAGCATCTCTGGAGAGAAGGATTGGGTGACGTTTCGGGTTGAGATCCTTCTTCAGACTGATGGCAGAGATTTAAGGCAGAGATTGATAGATTCTTGATTAGTACAGGCGTCAGGTTATGGGGAGAAGGCAGAAGAATGGGGTTAGGAGGGAGAGATAGATCAGCCATGATTGAATGGCAGAGTAGACATGATGGGCCGAATGGCCTAATTCTGCTCCTACCACTTATGGCACCCAAGCCAGGTGACTCTTTGCAGCTAGTCACAAAAATAGATGTGCATTCTTGTATGACAATCGCTCCACTCTCTTAAATCTCTACTCCGACAGCAGCGCTTCTTATTTTAAGTATGCTCTTCTTAATCTCCTCCCAGATCTGTAGTCACATTATTCCCTTTATCATGTATCTGTACACTGTGGTTGGCTCGACTGTAATCATGCACTGTCTCTCCGCTGACTGGTTAGCACACAACAAAAGCTTTTCACTGTACCCAAGTACACTTGACAAAAAACTAAACTCAAATACATACATAGGCTTAAATAAAATATGTTCCCAAGTATCTAATTCAAATATGACATACAATTGGTCTGATGAAGGCCCTTGATCTGAAACGTCACCCACCCATGTCCTCCAGAGGTGCTGCCTGACCCGCAAAGTTATTCCAGCACTTATGCCATTGAATTAATTCATTTAGTACTCGAGTAATTTTGGAACCGGCCACCGACTTGTGTTCGGGATTGCATTAGGGGTTTGCCTGGCTGTAACAAACCACAGAGGCCGGTTTCAGAATTTAATCTGATCTGTGCTGTGATTATAGTTCAACAAGAACTCCAATTAAGCTTCTCGGTCAGTAAACAGGTTTGTCATCGTAGTTTAGGACTTGGTTTCGGTGCTGGGTTAAATACATTACGCCTGCATTGCTCCTTGACGCTACTGATGGTACCACATGGGTTCACCTCCCTTCCACAAAGTCATCTGTGGTGGCCCAGCTCACCACTTAAGCCTGATCTCCTCCCCTTTACCCAGTCAGTTATACTTCCACTTATAAAGCTATTTATTGCCTTCGCAATGCTGAGACCAGTCAGAAACTTGACCCAAGGCACGTACGTTAAACTACTGATTTTCTTAGGTCAGCTCAAGTGCAACAATTAGCAGGGTCTAAGTACAACATTGGCAACAGCAGAGATGTTCCATGCAACAACCTTCGGTTAAAGATTATATTTAGGGTGTGCAGGGGGGTGTGAAGGATTTTGGTAATATATGCAGTCATACGAAGTTATATTTTATGAAGATATATGCAGCTGTGTGAAGGTATTGGGAAATAAATGTGAGTATATGAGGTTATTTGCAATATATGCAGATTGTATGCATGTATATGAAGAACCTTCAATATATCCTTCAATATAATGAAGTATATTGAAGGTATATTGAAGGTATTCTCTTATAAATACTGGGCATATTAAAGTATTTAACGTATATACAGATATATGTAAGTGTTACCTTGTACATATGCAACAAGTTTCATTTGGGTTTTGAACATCTACTAGTGTGGAGTTAGCTGGGAACATTGAGGGAAGTGGGAGGGGGGAATGGGGAGAGAGAGGATGAGCAGGAATGAAGTGAAGGAACTCCCAAAACTGAGATTTTGGAAGACAATGGTGAACATGCTTGTGTTAGAAAGAGCAGGTTTGCCAGGGGTTAGAGTAAGGGCTCACCTTGCCAAGCAGAATATGTTGTTGAGCTGGTGTGCAGTGGTATCAAGGGTAATGAGGCATCCTTTCCGTGGGATAGCTGGGGTGTGTGAACCTCAGTTGCATCCTTTTGCATCCCTTCCTTGCTGATTATGAACTGATTTAGCACGTGTAGGAAGGAACTGCAGATCTGGTTTAAACCGAAGATGGACGCAAAAAGCTGGAGTAACACATCAGGACAGGCAACATCTCTGGAGGAAAGGAATAGGTGATGTATTGGGTCTGAAGAAGGGTCTGGACCCGAAACGTCACCCATTCCTTTTCTCCAGAGATGCTGTCTGACCCGCTGAGTTACTCCAGCTTTTTGTGCCTATGAACAGATTTAGCATCTGGTCGTCTGATAGTGCAAATAAAACGTTATGAAAAACGGATTTGGAAAGATATAAATTTCAAAATATCATCTCCAGCCAGCGGAAACTATTAGTGCAGGCACAATATTACAGATGAATTGAAATCCTGTGTTTCAAGTTAATCCAAATGGACAACACAAAAGTTGAATAGCAGCACTCACCTTGAGGAAGCCTACAGCTACAAGCTGACCATTCCCCTCCAAGGGACAACATGTTCTGATGGTGAAGAAATGGCGACAAAAGTTCAGGATCCATCGAGAGAATCAATGCATCAAACTTGGAACTTTAATAAGTTTGACATGGGCCATTAAACGGAGCATCGGAAAGATTATTCCTCTGGTGCCAAGTGTGTTCACCCATGCATCTAACTTGCAACTCCGAGTTCTGTATTTCTTAGTGCCAGGGAATCACAGGACTTGACTGGCCACGATGTCCCTATTTCAGGTGATGGGTCTTCATTACATTTGGCAAACATTTGCTCTTTCTTTGAACAGAACATGTTTGATGGTAAGATTTATCATCTTGTAATGTAGACGAGACAACTACAAAACGTGAAAGATGTCAGGTTTCCAGTCAGCAACTCTCTAGATTTTTTTGTTGTTTTTCTTATCAGTTGCTTCTTCAATAATAAATTGATATTTTGACACCGTTTATATTTATTTAATGGTTCCATTCCTGAGAACTGTCCATAAGCTGATTTCTCCATTAAGTCAGAAATGTATATATTCCACAGCTATCCATACCATATTGCTCTTCAAAAATTTGCTACAGTTCTTTCTATTCATTCAATATTTACCATAACACTAATTAAACTAATGGAACTATATACTACATCTGGTCATTGCATTTTATTATTATTGTTACTAGTTTGAAAAATGTGTTAAAGTGTTTGGGAGACCATGCGCATTGTTGAATTTTCATAAATCCTTAATCAAGGTGCCACCAAGTATTACAAAATCACCCAGACCTTTCTGCTTATTGTCAAAGCAAGGAACCGCAGATGCTGGTTTATACCAAAACGTCTGAAGTGGGTCCCAACCCAAAATGTCACCCATCCTTTTCCTCCAGAGATGCTGCCTGACCCGCTGAATTACTCCAGCATTTTGTGTCTATTTTTCTGCTTATTGTCCACCTCGTGCATCTACAATTCCTTCCGTACTTTTTCCTCTGTACATTAGCTTTAAAGAAGACCGGGAGACCTGGGTTCGATCCTGATTACGGGTGCTGTCTGCACGGAGTTTGTACGTTCTCCACCTGCGTGGGCTTTCTCTGAGATCTTCGGTTTCCTCCCACATTCCAAAGACGTACAGATATGTAGGTAAATTGGCTTGGTGTAAATGTAAAACAAAAATATTGTCCCTAGTCTGTGAGGGGTAGTGTTCTCGAGCGGATTTGGTGGGCTGAAGGGCCTGTTTCTGCGCTGTATCTCCAAACTAAAACAAAACTAAATTGTGCTATTACATTTTCATAAGAATTTAGAAGTTTGCATTATTTATTCGGCTGCATTAAAGATAAGTAAATTCCTGAATTATGTTTTACTGACTACTGTTTCATCACCACCCATAATATCTTGAAATGAACCAGCTTCATAACTGGTCGTTCAAAATTAACTCTCAATTATAATTAGATCAATATTACTGTACAAATAATAGATAATTTTCCATTTTAGAAATTTATCAAACTTGTACAGTTCTGTGCCCTAACACACTTGGAGTTGAAAGACTAGATGCGGAGAGAATGTTTCCAGTTGTGGGAGAGTCTAGGACCTGAGAGCACAGCCTCAGAATAAAAGGACGTACCTTTAGAATGTGGATGAGGAGGAATTCCTGCAGCCAGCGGGTGGTAAATCTGTGAATTCTTCACCACAGACGGCTGTGGAGGCCAAGTGATTGGGTATTTTTAAAGCAAAGATTGATAGCTTCATGATTAGTAGTGGTGCCAAAAGTTATGGGGAGAAGGCAGGAGAATGGGGTTGAGAGGGAAAAATAGATCAGCCATGATAGAATAGCAGAGCAGACTCAATGGGCCAAATGGCCTAATTCTACTCTACTATGTCTTAAGAAGTGAGTGATATACAAACATGAGCAGACTGTCATCGTTAGTGATATCTGCAGGGTTGCTCCAACTACACTACCTGCCTTTCCACAGACTGGTGAAGACGCTGGCAAACACAGTCTTTCATATATATATATATATATATTTTTTTTTCTCCCTGTGGCAATCTCCCACTGTAGTTCCCCAATGGTCCCATGGAAACTCTGAAGCAATCGTGCATTCGAAAGACTCGCCAGATTGCAACAAAGTATGTGATGCAGTAAGGGAATGTAGTGCTTTTAGGAAATGCATGTTCCTGGATAAAAATAAAGCCCTGTCCCACGGTGCGAGTTCATTCCAAGAGCTCTCCCGAGTTAAAAAAAAAATCATACTCGTGGTAAGCACGGAGAATGAACGTAGCGTGTACGTTGGAGCTCGGGGACGTCTCTTAGCGCTAACGGCAGGTACTCGGGAAGACTCGTAACAGCAGGAAAGCACGGGAAAACTCGTGAAGATTTTTCAACGTGTTGAAAAATGTCCACAAGAGCCCCGAGTACCGACGAGTGGCCAGTATCGTAAATCTCCGAGTTGGAATCAGGGCAAACTCGTGAGAATTCTTGGAATGAACTCGTACCGTGGGACAGGGGTTTAAGGCTCGATCTTCACTTAAGATCCTCGGTATGTTTCAAAGGAGAGAGGGTAGCTGTATCATTGGTAAATCACGCTAAACATCGCCACATTGTATTTATTGCGGGGTGCAAATGTGCTGATGGAACTCCCCAAGTGCAACAGTGACCACAAGCCAACTCTACTCCGACATATCCACAGGGTTGAATCTTGTACGTTCATGATTCACATGAGCCAGTGGCACCATGGGGAGTGCGTAGGATGTCCCAAGGTAGGTTACCTGTAAAAGCCGGTCACGGACGTTGAGCCTTCCATCCAGACCTGCCGCACTGCCTGAGCCAATAGCCTTCACCAGCACAGCCGTTCCACCGTCACCACCCACTAATGCAAAGCCCAAGCCGCCACTTGTCGGTTTCTCCAACTCAATGTGGATTGTAAGACTCTGCTGGGAGATAGAAAGGGGAGCTGCGTTTCACACAGTACCTCCAGCACAGTAGGAGAGGGGTGAGCCTTCAGTAAGGTGCGGAGGTCCTGCCACTGGATCAACAAGATGAGTAAGTATTGTGAAGAACAGCCATACAACATGGATACAGCAATGGCTAATCATTTACTACTTGCTTCACAGAGTGATCATACAGTCACAAATCAGATAATAAATACTGTACAATAACAATAAATATCAAGAACACCGAGAGCTTTGAACTCACAAACATAAATTTAAAAAGCAAGATACCTCGGATTCTCCCGGCAGTGTGGTGGAGTTATGTTGGGACCGTACATAATCCTTGGACTGCTTTCCTAAAAAAATATAATAATGTGAAAAAGCAACTTCCTGACGGAGCGAGGTTGTTTTTCCGTGAAGCAAAGTCCATTCTGTGACGGGTAAGGTTGCGAAACCTTCAAACATCAACGAAAACAGTGGACGCTTCCCCATTGTGTGGTGACAACACGATGAACTATATAAAAACAGCATGATGTGCTGACTGCAAAATTGCTCCCTGCTCATTTATCATCACCTCAATCATGTCTAAACTCCCTCAAACCATTTTCCTTGTGCGGTGGAAAATGTGAGGAAGGACAAATTATACAAAATAACATTTACAAAAGATTACAAAATGATTCCAAACACTAATTCATCAGCTCCTTCATATTATCTGACCTCCCTCTAATCATTTCAATTCTATGATTGTCTTTTGAAAATTAAGTCTCATATTCTGGAATAAAACACTTCTATAAAGTGCAGTACGTCATTTAAATCAAATTTGCTAAATGATGCTTCGATAAGTTGTTTAATCATTTATAATTTAATGATTATACTAACGTTGAAGGTCGACAGGGTTTAGAGTACCTTACAACTTTGAAGCAACCCACATCTGTCGTAGTTGTGTCCTTGCTTTTGCTCTTCCCTATTTTATACAACATCAACGTTCACACCCTCTTCCTCTTCTGCCCCCCTGGTCTGCTGTTACTCAGCAACCTCTCAACGCCACATGCCAGCCCAGCAGTGATCAGTGAGCCACTGGATCAGATGCAGAGCCGTGCTCTCGTGTGGTGGCCAAGCGGGCTGGCAATAATTAATCCTCCTCTAAGCAGGAGATAGAGCGCGGAGATAGATTCTTCCTTTGGCAGAGGACTGACTACTGAAGCAGAGAGACAGACAACAGATCAAACTGGATTAAGACAAGGGGCAGCCACCCTTACCATCCAGAACCCGCAGCCTCTCCTGGTCAAGCTGGCTTTGTCCTTCTTTTGATGCTGGTTTAAACTCACCAAAGCCTTGAGTTTGCAAAGAAAAAGATATACAAATCAGTGCATATAGAACCAAAAGCAAGCAGGTTATCAAATAAGGCAAGGTAGAGAATAATACCTTTTTCTGTCCCTGTCCAGTTTGCTCCCAATTTATCATGGACAAAGAATGGGAAATGTCAATCATGTGGTTTTGATCTCCATAGCTTCTTGCTCTATATTCATGGGGTCTTACATCACAGGAAAAAACCCTTAACTGGTTCTACAGTATCTTGCCGAAGACCACACTGACCATTGAGAACCCATTTTGATCAACCCATTGATCCTATTTTTCCCATCAGCTGGTCGGTGCGGACTCGGTGGGCTGAAGGGCCTGTTTACAGACTGTATCTTTCCCCATGTGGTTACGGAGAGAACGTACAAACTCCATGTGTACAGTACCCGTAGTCAGGATCGAACACGGGTCTCTGACGCAGCAAGGCAGCAACTCTACCGCTATGCCACCTCGTTGGGATGAGGGAGGAAACTGGAGTAACTGGGGGAAACCAGACAGTCATGGAAAGAACATGCAAACTCCACATGGACAGCCCCAGAATCAGGATCAAACCAGGCTATGTGGGGCTGTGAAAGGGCATCTCTATCAGTTGTGCGGCGGTGCTGAACCAGGCAGGGTTTGGACATGCTAGTCACTGGGTACAAGAGAGGAACACAGATTCAATCAATTTTACAATTAAGCATTATCTCATTTAAGAATATATTTTACCATGACAAGACTGGTTATTTTTAGGACCATGTTTTAATAGAGTGCATGCATTTAATAGAGTGTTTTCAATGGATCCACGATTATTGCTCAGTATTGTCAGTACAGCAGGGTGGCGCAGCAGTAGAGTTGTTGCCCTGCAGCACTTGCAGTGCCAGAGACCCGGGTTCGATCCCGACTACGTGTGCTGTATTGTACAGAGTTCGTATGTTCTCCACGTGACCGCGTGGGTTTTCTCCGAGATCTTCGATTTCCTCCCACACTCCAAAGACGTACAGGTACGTAGGTAAATTGGCTTGGTGTATGTGTAAGTAAGATAGTGTTAATGTGCGGGGATCACTGGTCGGTGCGGACTTCGGTGGGCTGAAGGGCCTATTTACGCGCTGCATGTCCAAACTAAACTAAACTAAACAGATCAGCCACTGAGTCACGGCAGCAACTCATCCAAGGACAGGCTATTACTTTGCTTCAGTGAAACAGCATCAGGTGCAAACATGTTGCTTTGGGCAACAATGGTGGCCTGTACTAATGGACCAGCTGGTGCTATCGTGTATCTCCTGGCAATCTTGCAAGCTCCTGCAACAAGCCCCAAGTTGCAAAGATACAAATCTTCTGCTTGGCTGTCAGTAGCCCCTGGCTCCAAGGGTTGCCAGTTCCATTGCCACATCTGGGTCTGGGCCGGTCATATGAACTGGCATTTCAATCCAGCCTGCTTGAGTGTGTCATTCCCAGCGATGGGATCACTCAGCCTCCTCTGCTCATCATCTTTTAATGATTCAGAATAACTTGTATGTTTGTTAAGCAACAGCAGTCAATGGGTTTTAAATGTGACGGCTCAGCACTAATGCGTGGAGTGTAAGGTGTTGAGGTGAGGCAGGCTGTCGAGTCGGAAGAAACTGAGATAATGAACAGCCTCTAGGTCACTCATGCTTACAGAAGGTCTGCACTTGCCTGGTAGCGCCAAGCAGTTTTTAGCTTTCTTTCTACTTGCAGTTCCTGGAAATTAAAGGAATAAAAGATAAGACAAGGCAGGAGTGCAGCAATGCAGAGCAACAATGCAGGGTAGCAGGTTTGGAGGATTGCAGGCAATTGGTGCAGCCTAATCCAGTTCCTGAAGGACCCTACAGAGAGTTCACTTGCCTCTACCATATTCTACTGTACTATACATCTCTTGGGCAGCTTACAACCCAGTGGTATGAATACAGATTTCTCCAATTTCAAGTAACCCCTGCATTCCTTTCCTCCCCCCCCGCCCCTCCACCCTAGTCATCCTACTAGTTCCACTTTTCGCATTCCTATATCCCTTCGTGATCACCTCTTCCCCAGCCAACAACGGGCCATTGTGGGCTCCACCCTTCCTTGATCATCTGTTGCTGGACCTGATTTCTTCTGGTCTTTTCCTACCCCCTAGTTCCCTCCACTTTACTTTCAGTCTGAAGAAGGGTTCCGACCTATAAAGGTCACCCGTTTCTTTCCTCCAGAGATGCTGCCTGTCCTGCCCCGCTGAGTTACTCCAGCACTTTGTGTCTCTCTACTCCATCCACATGAGTTGTAATTCTGAGCCGGAAACCACACAAGAGGTTGTGTGGTGACAAAACGTTACGGCGGCAACTCTACCGCTGCGCCACTGAGCCCGCCCCATGAGCTTGCCCTTGGAAACATCAAAGCTCTTATTGTTTTGACCATTTTGGTTAAATTCACCCCATCATTCTCTGCAGCTCCAGTTCCAAAACATAATTGAAGTCGAGACATAAAGAACTGCAGATGCTGGTTTAAAATAAAATACACAAGTGCAGGAGGAATTCGGTAACGCAGCGGGTCGGGTATACTTGACGTCCATCATTAATCTCCACAGATTCCTTTCCAGATCCTTGACTTTCTTGCTGAATGTGTGATCCCTAAGTTTGGATGCACTGCTCCAGAAGATGCATAAACCAATGATTAACACTGGTACACAAAAAAGCTGGAGAAACTCAGCGGGTGCAGCAGCATCTATGGAGCGAAGGAAATAGGCAACGTTTCGGGCCGAAACCCTTCTTCAGACATGTTGCCTATTTCCTTCGCTCCATAGATGCTGCTGCACCCGCTGAGTTTCTCCAGCTTTTTTGTCTACCTTCGATTCTCCAGCATCTGCAGTTCCTTCTTAAACAATGATTAACACTGTTTCATTGCAACTTTCCTGCTTTTGTATTCCACACCACTATTTATAAGGCTAAAGAAATATGTTTTTAAGAAGCTTTATTGATATTAATGTAAAGAAGAAGAATTCTTGCGTCATGATCTTTCTCTGTTTGGTGATATTCTCCACGTTGTACTGCTGGCGTGGGAGAGATTCCTAATTACAACCTAATAGCCATGCAGGATTTGTGCGACTGTTGGATTCTGCCAAGTCTTCAATATGTTTTCCCATTTCAGCAGTCCAAAGAGCTGCCAAATTTACTCATTGCTTGCTGTAGAAGCCTTTCCACTGGATGTGTTTTTTTTTAATAATATCCTGTGCCAGCTAGACGTTATATCCACCTCTTATGTATTATGGAGCCAGTTATCAGGTCCACAGGCACAAATGGTGTAATTCAGGCCAACTGTGCCTTAACTTGCATCGTTCCTGTGTCTTTTGATTATTGTTAGGTACAGCAGGGAAACAGGAATGGCTGATCATTCAAAATCACTATCCCATTCCTGCTTTTTTTTCCCATATCTCTTGATTCCTTCAGCCCTAGGAGCTAAATCAAACTCTCTCTTGAAAACATCCAGTGAATCGACCTCCACTGCCTTCTGTGGCAGAGAATTCCAGATCCACAACTCTCTGGGTGAAAAGGTTTTTCCTCATCTCAGTCCAAAATGGCCGACCCCTTATTCTTAAACTGTGACCCCACATTCTGGACTCCCTCAACATCGGGAACATTTTTCCTGCTTCTAGCCTGTCCAATCCTTTAAGAATTTTATATGCTTCTATAATATACCCTCTCATCCTTCTGAATTCCAGTGAATACTAGCCCATACAAGGCAGAATGGCCTGTTGCTATGCCACATCTCTCAACTAAATTAAATTCTGTAATGCACTCCATCTGTATAATTCTCTGTCCCTGCATCTCCTTCATTCTGGTCCCTTGATATTCCTCTGTCATTGGCAGTCAAGTCTTCAACTGTCAAAGTCCTATCTCCACAATGAATTCCATAACCTCGCCCTTAACACCTTTTGTATTCAGACTCCAGACATTTCTGCTTAGATGGTTCAACTACAATTGTTTCATGAAGCTCCTGTCAAATTCACTTGGTTGATCTTAACTTCCAAGGTGCTCTGGACTGAAAACTGAAATTGTAGAATGGATGGCAAGCAAAATTCTGCAGATTCAGAAATTGTCAAATTAAAGAGAGAGAGAGAGAGAGAGAGAGAGAGAGAGGGAGAGAGGAGAGAGGGAGAGGGAGGGAGAGAGGGGGAGAGGGAGAGAGGGAGAGGAGAGAGTGAGATGCGAGAGAGGAGGAGAGAGGGAGAGAGAGAGAGAGAGAGAGAGAGAGAGAGAGAGAGAGAGAGAGAAGGAGAGAGAGAGAGAGAGAGAGAGAGAGAGAAGGAGAGAGGGATGGAGAGAGAGAGGGAGAGAGAGAGAAGGAGAGGGAGAGAGGAGAGAGAGAAGGAGAGAGAGAGAGAGAGAGAGAGAAAGTGACACACACTGAGAGAAATAGCAAGAGAGACACATAGACTCAGAGCGGGAGATACAGAGAGAGACATAGAGAGAGACATAGAGAGAGAGTGAGAGAGCAACAGAGAGAGAGAGGGGGGGAGAGGGGGGAGAGAGAGGGGAGAGTGGGGGGGGGGGGGGAGGAGAGAGGGCAGGAGAGAGTGGAGGAGAGAGGGAGAGACATAGGGAGGATTGCTATTGCAGGGTTTTTTTCTATTGTGGGATGTGTGCCTGGGGCAATAATGGGATGTTATTCAGTCACAGATGAATTTTTACATGACCTGATTAAAGATAAAAGTGATTGGATAGCCAAATGACAAAAGCAAGTAAACAGCCCACCAACATAATTTGCTCACTGCATGTACAGCATGAATTAAAAGGCATCAGTGGGCAAGTGGGTTGATTTGAGCCTGCTCCAGATTACACCTACACAGTGAAGATGCTGCCTGCACTCGATCAGCAAAGTATAATTACGCCTCAGTTATTGCTGCCAGCGTGGAAACAGCTCCACCTCATTTGTGTCACTCTCGACGAGATCACACCGGAAAGATTCAAAGCAGTGCAAGCACTTCACCAAACTCCTCCAGAGAATCCAGACGTGACAGTCAGCCCAGCTGGTTTAACCTCAGGCAATTGGGTCTGAAAACTGACTGCTTCCCGCTCCTAGATAGACACAAGGTGCTGGAGTAACTCAACTCATGATGCGTGCTTGGACCGAGTGGATAGTGAGAAACTTCCTGCAAGGGACAAGGGTTAAAGATCACAGGAATAAAATTAAAGGAGTCACCAGGAAAATCTCTTGCTTTTGTGCTGGAGTGATTGGAATTGGAAACATATGGCTTGGCAGCAGAACATTTCAAAATACAGCGGTGACAAAAAAAATGTTGCGACACTTGAAATGATGCCGCGCATCATAGGTCATCACGCCACGTCACGGCTGCATCACGCCACGTCATGGCTGCATCACGCCACAAATCTTTCGGGAGATGTCAGTCAATGATGCCAATAGTCGCCGAAAAATTTGCCAAGTGGGACGGCCCTTCACAGTCAAAGAATAGTACAGCACGGAAACAGGCCTTCGGGCCAACTTGTCCATTACGACCAAGATGCTCACATGCGCTTGCATGTTTCAGTAGATCTGACAACATATGTTATATACAAACATATAAAATTCTTAAGGGATTTTGACAGGCTAGGCGCAGGAAAAACGTTCCCGATGTTGAGGGAGTCCAGAACCAGGGGTCACTGCTTAAGAATACGGGGTAGGCCATTTAGGACTGAGATGAGGATTTTTTTTTCACCCAGAGAGTTGTGAATCTGTGGAATTCTCTGCCACAGAAGGCAGTGGAGGCCAATTCACTGGATGTTTTCAAGAGAGAGTTAGATTTAGCTCTTGGGGTTAACGGAATCAAGGGATATGGGGAATAAAGCGGGAATGGGGTACTGATTGTGTATGATCATGCATGATAATTTTGAATGGCGGTCCAGGCTCGAGGGGCCGAATGGCCTACTCCTGCACCTATTTTCTATGTTTCTATGTTTCTATGACATGAAACACAACTTAAACACACAAGGTGACACCGGTTCACACGGACGTTATCAGATTGATGGTGGGATTACTGCCAGTGGTGGGTTCTCACTCACTAGTGATACCCATTCATTTTTATATTATCCACAATAACAGGAAGGCAAAGTTCGTGCCCTTATCTGTGGCGAACAATGAAAGGTTAGTGTTTCTTCCCACGGATGGGCGGGGAGGTTCAAGGTTCAAGGTTCAAGGTCAGTTTATGGTCACATGTACCAATTAAGGTCCAGTGAAATTCGGAACTGGGGAAAGGAGGAAAAATCTTGGCCCAGAATGAAAATGTGTCTCTTCCGGGGCTGGCAAAGTGAACTAACTTTGCATTGACTATCAAGACGGAACAAGTACTTTTATATTCTCAAATAACTAACCTGAATTTCAGTGTTGATTTTAGTGGGACATCATCAACCATTTCCAAGAGTTCTTATGACTTGCAGGGAGTCTGAGGGGGAGGTAGGCCTTGGTGTGGGGTTAACTGCAGAATGGCAGCAACTAAGCTGCAAGTTCAGAAGTGTGTAACTAATGGTTCTGCCTCCAAGCGCTGGGCTTGCTGGGTCATTCATGAATAAGTAACCCCATGTGGAATTGACCCATTGCCATTCCAGTAACATTGGAATGTGTCAGGCACAATAACTGGAGGGCATGCCGAGCAAATGGCTAAGTATTCAAGGCGGAGTTGCTTCACAAGACCAAATATTAAAGAGGTTGTGGTGCAGTTCTTGTGCTGCTGTTAGTGCACTGGATAATTGGTACTTACAGGATGATATTGATCGGTTTTCTGAGCAAGGCAGATGGGATTTAATCTTGCTAAGTGTGAGGCGATGCATTTCGAGAGGACTTGTAAGGATGGGACATGGGAGGACACTGGAGTTGCTGGAGTAATTCAGCGGGTCAGGCAGCATCTCTTGAGAACATGGATGGGTGATGTTTCAGGTCAAGACCCTTCTTCAGACTGATTTTGTGGCGGGGTTGGGGGGGAGGAATGCTGGAAGAGAGGAGAGGCGGGACAAAACCTCGCAGGCAATAGGTGGACACTGGCGATGGAGGGAGGGTTTCTGATAGGCAGATGGTTCGAACAAAGGCCAGAGAAGAGAACAGAAGGTGCGAGGCAGGATTGAATTCTATGGATAGGACAATGAGTAGAGGGACGGGGAATATGGAGGAAGCGAGGGACCTGAATGGCATCCAAGGACCCCTGAAGGTGGCAGCACAGGCAGATAAAGTGATGAAGAAGATACATGGGGTGCTTGCCTTCAGTAGTCGGGTGGTTATGGTACAATTTTACTAAGTTTTGGTTCGGCTACAGCTGGAGTAGTGTGTATAGTTCTAGTCAACACATGACAGGATGTGATTGCACAGGGGAGGATTCATGGGTGATGCACCAGGAAGTGGTGTGTAATGGAGAACACCAGCTATGAGGAGACACTATAGATGAGGTTTGCTTTCCTTAGAACTCAGGAGGAGATCTGATGAAAGCACACAAGTTATGAGGGGCATTAATAAGGTAGATAGCAGGACAATCTTCCCCATAGCAGAAAGGTTTCGACCCGGAACGTTGCCTATTTCCTTCGCTCCATAGATGCTGCCTCACCCGCTGAGTAACTCCAGCATTTGTGTCTACCTTCGATTTTTCCAGCATCTGCAGTTCCTTCTTAAGCATTCCCCATAGCAGATATATCTAAAGCTGCAGTGCACAGGGTTAAAGCTGAGCGGGAAGGGATGGGGATTTAGAGAGGTTTAGAACTCGTTAGCCGCTCGCAAAGCCAGAGGGATGTGTCTGTTACACCTCATAGGAGGAAGAACTCACTCACCCAGAGGCTCGCTAGAAACTGAATTCTGTTTAGCTCAGAATTGTCATCCATGCTCTGTTCCTTCCCTGTCTCTGTTACATTCTCCAGCTTGACAATACCTTGCAGCTCTTCCCAAAGGTTGGCAGCTTCCCAAGCATTTATTAGTGATAGGAGCAAATTTAGGCCATTCGGCCCATCAGGTCTACTCCACCATTCAATCATGGCTGATCTATCTTTCCTTCTTAACCATTTTAGCTTTGGACTCTCCACCTCGTTAGCTAAGACTCTCTTTAAAATGCTATTCTTTGAGCGAGCTTTTGGTCACCTGCCCTAATGTCACATGTGTTAAATATGTTAAATATTGACAAACAGGTCAGCATGTCACATGTGTCCAAAAGTTAGTGAAGCTGCATCAAATCTCAACGTGAGCATTTTAATTTGTGGAAAGATTGCTCAGATGTTCCACATTTACTGGGATCTATGTGCTGTCACTGGCCTATAGAACGCTCTATCATGCACACACACAGAGCACTGACCCCCCTTGCTGGTCACTGGGTCAGCTGGGTGAAGTGGTAAAGATTAACTACCCTGCACTAGAAGGGACATGTTTATAGTTGCTGCTTTAATTCAGCGTTGCTGGAGAAACCACTTACCGGTCAGATACATTTCAGTTATCACTGGCTTCCCATCCCTGAGGGAGCAAAATAAACGTGGTTTACATGCTGGAACAATACTAACGACAAACAAGGTGTCATCATAACACAGAGTTAACATGTTCACAAGTGATAGGAGCAGAATGAGGCCATTCAGCCCATCAAGTCCGCTATTTAATCATGGCTGATCTATCTCTTCCTCCTAACCCCCATTCTCCTGCCTTCTCCCCATAACCTCGGACACCGGTCCTAATCAAGAATCTATTTATCTCTGCCTTAAAAATATCCACTGACTTGGCATCCACGGCCTTCTGTGGCAAAGAAGCACTATGGGAGCTACACTCGCCACCCCCCTGCAGGACCTATACATCAGGAGGTGCAGATCTAGAGCCAGCAACATTATGGGGGACCCCCCCAACAACGGACTGTTCCAGCTGCTACGGTCAGGCAAAGTTTCTTCCCACAGGCCATCAGGGCTGTAAACTCTAATCTCACCAGGGACTAATTTACTGTTGTGTTGTGTCTTTTTTAAATTGTTGTTTTTTTTTCCTAACATGTAAATACTGGTTCTGTTCTATTCTATTCTGTAGTTTTTGCACAATCCGCGGGCATTGCCACTTCCATTTCACTGCATATCTTGTATGTGTATGTGACAAATAAACTTGACTTGACTTGACTTGAATTCCACAGATTCATCCCCCTCTGACTAAAGAAATTTCTCCTAGTCTGAGACTCTCCAACTAGTGGAAACATCCTCTCCACATCCACTCTATCCAAGCCTTTCACTATTCTGTATGTTTCAATGAGGTCCCCCCTCATTCTTCTAAACTCCAGTGAGTACAGGTCTTGTGGTGACAAACGCCCGTCATAGGTGAACATACTCCTTCAATAATTACTCAATAAGTTCATGTTCATAAGTTATAGAAGCAGAATTAGGCCATTCGGCCCATTGTCTACTCCCCCATTCAATCCTGGCTGATATTTCTCCCACTCTCAACCCCTTTCTCCTGCCTTCTCCCCATAACCCCTGACACCCTTATTACCCAAGAATCTATCTAACTCTGACTTAAAAATATCCGTTGACTTGGCCTCCGCAGCCTTCTGTCCGATACTGTCAGGACAAGTGATTAAAAAGTTAAAGAGGCAGGTTTTCAGGAACTAAATGTAAAAAAGGAATAGCAGAGGTTTACAATGAAAAGTCCAGAGCTAAGGCATCAACAGCTGAAGGCACGGCCACTGACTGTGTGAATAGTCATAGAGACATAGAGCATGGAAACAGCCCCTTTGACCCACTTGCCCAGACCACCTGCCCATGGTTGGCCCATATCCCTCTAAATCTTTCCTATTCATGTACCCCTCCAAATGCCTTTTAAATGTTGTTATAGTATTTGCCTCAAGTACCTCCTCTGGCAGCTCGTTCCATATACCCACTCTGTGTGTGAAGAAGTTGCCCTTCATGTTCCTATTAAATCTTTCCCCTCTCACCTTAGACCTATGTCCTCTGGTTCTCGATTCCCCTTCACCGGCTAAAAGACTCCGTACACTCACCAAGAGGGGAGGCTACACTTAAAGGAGCGCTGAGACAAATATATCAGTTGCAAAATGGGCACGAATAAGCAAATAATGCTTTGTAATAAGTCTAAAATGGTCACTGTGAAGCTAAACTCAATAGAGTCAATAATAGGGACACAAAGTGCTAGAGTATCTCAGGGGGTCAGACTTTATCCCCGGAGAACATGGATCGGTGATGTTTTGGACCCAATATCAAACCTGTTTAAACTTCTAAGTAAAATTAATAATCCCTTGAACATAACCTGAATTGACAGCTTAAAAAAAACCCTCCTTTTTACATCCTAATGCTTTTTTCCTTGATCCATCACTGATGAAACTTTCTTTAGTGTATGGTGAAGGATTCTAGTCTACATGTTTTCCTCATTGTATAAAAATATGTTGTTCACTTTAAATGCATTCTGATGACCATTTAGTCTGCGATTCACTCTAAACCACAGTCATGTTAAACACAATTGTTCCAAGTCTTTCAATAGGTTACCTGGCACTGTTTTTCTTTTAAACCAAAAATAATGTAATCAATTATTTTCAAATATATATGTACAGTACAAAATAAATCTAAACAAAACCCACCACCATAATACAAGTCAAACTAATATTCTTCGATACTAAATAAATTATTATACAAGTATATTACCATCTTTCTAAAACCTCCCAGACACGGACGTAACCCTGGAAAAGGGGCAGGCAGCCGGCTCGGGCAGAGTCCGCTTTCACTTGGCGCCGTGACCCGCGGATGGCCAGCTTGGCCAGGCCCAGGAGCAACCCAACCAGGCCATTTTCAGCCCGACCCACTCCCTTATGACCTGACACTGTTGTCTTGGAATGCACTTGGAATCAATGCGTGGCACGTTCTGTATTCTCTGAGTGCCTACATGGGGCCAGGATACAGACCACTCAGTGTCTCATTGAAAGGCACAAGGTGTGAGATGGTTTACTCTTGTTTCTCTGATTGAATTGTCTGGACTCAAACAAGAATGTTGATACAGACATCTCGCATTTATGCATGTTTGATTTATGCATTATTTTAAATAATGCACTTGTTTAATTAATACCAAAACAAAATTTACGTGCTGTATTTTTAAAATAATGCACTCAAATTCTCGCTTAAATTCATGCATTTGATTTATGCATTTTTGAATTATATGCCGCTATTCAGGAATATAACCATTGCATATAACTCAAGGTGCCTATTTTTCCCTTTTTTTCCCCATGAATGTTTATATTTCTTATGCACCTCAACAAATTGTCTGAAGATGGGTCTGAATGTGAAACATCATCCATTCCTTCTATCCAGAGATGCTGCCTGCCTTTCCCGCTGAGTTGTGTCTACTGTAAGTATGTTGATCGTACATGAGTGTGGTGCCATGGAACTGCTAATGAACGACTCTGAAATGAGTTTAGCTGTGGCTTGATGTTGGAGGTGAAGAAAATGTGTAATTCATCTAAAGTGTGAATATTTCCCCAATGTTTAGGTTGGCTGATATAACCGGAGATTGCAGCTATCAATGAGGCAATGCAATTTGTGAAGCTTTCTCACAAACCATGACTTACCTCATGGCCTTGATGGTTATTTGGCCATTCGGAGTGTCACAAGCTCGCACTGCATCGTCCAGAGTCATGCCCATGGTACAGACATCACAGATGTAGAGGATCTTGTCTCTTGGCTGCAGGCTGCCTTCCAAGCTGGCGGGTGAATTCGGCACAACCTCCAGCACATAGATACCTTGCCATTTACTGCCTATCCCCCCTGTTAACTTCAAACCTGTGGCAACAAGCACAGACTGCAATCAGACCAACTGCAAAGTGTATTAGTCACATATTCACCGGTGCACAATGAGATCATCAGCTTCCTCTGGCAACTGAGACCAGGAAAGTCATCCACATGTCACTTTAACCAGTGCTCCACCAACTAAATCATCTTCCCTTGTGTGATGAATGATTCCCATCCCCATATGGACATTTCTTCCTCATCAGCAATGCTGAAAGGCAAGAAACGACAAGCTTACAGAAGACAGGGTTTAACTCCACCAGCTCTGAGCATTTACAACCTTTTGCCTAATTAATTGTAACAAATAATTCTGTGATAAGTCAAAGAATTTTAGGATTGGATATTATTGCAGCTCAAAATAACCCTAATCATAAATGAAGATAGATCGGATAAATGCAGAGTTTCTTGACCAGAGTAGGGGAATCGAGAACCAGAGGACATAGGTTTAAAATGAGGGGGGGGGGGGGAAATTAAATAGGAACCTGAGTGGTGATAGTTTTACACAATGGGTGGTGGGCGTATGGAATGTGCTGCCGTAGGCGGTAGTTAAGGCAGGTATTATCGCAACATTTTATTTTAGTTAAAAAAAAAAAAATTTTAATTATTTTTATTAGAAGCAATTGTACAAGGATAAAGCATTCGGCATCTAAAATTATACAATTATTGTACAGCTTCAATTTTAACATTTTAACCTGAAATTGAGAGAAAAGAAGAAAGAGAAAGAGAGGGGAAAAGTGAGAAGTGAAAAGATAGCTCAAAAAATCACATAGAAAAGAACCCCAGACTACCAAAGTAGTGTGGCCAAAAAGTGAATAAAGATATGAGATAAAGAATAAAAAAAAGAAAAAAAGTGGTGATATACCTGCTCTTCGCAACATTTAAGAAACATTTACATGGATAGGACGGGTTTAGAGGGATATGGGCCAAATGCAAGCAGGTGGTACTCGTGTAGATG
Organism: Leucoraja erinaceus; assembly: GCF_028641065.1. Classification (NCBI taxonomy): domain Eukaryota; kingdom Metazoa; phylum Chordata; class Chondrichthyes; order Rajiformes; family Rajidae; genus Leucoraja; species Leucoraja erinaceus. Next base: position 11,696,705 of record NC_073410.1, on the reverse strand, counting down.
GGACATGTCGGTCAAGTTTCCATGATGTATGAATCTATGACTCTATGAAGAATAGTCAGCTAATGCCCTTTGGATTTTAAGAGGAATGAAAGATAAATTATAGACCCTCAGTTCCCAGTCATTATTGTCTAGTCTGTATGGCATGCATTGAAGTGTGAAACAATTTCTTCCCAGCTGTTATCAAGCAACTGAACCATCCCAGCGGAATCAGAGAGCAGTCCTGGACTCTCTTTGATCGGACTTTACTGGCTTTACCTTGGACTAAACGTTATTCCCTCATCATTTAAGAATAAGGGGTAAGCCATTTCCAATGGAGATGAGGAAACACATTTTCACACAGAGAGTTGTGAGTCTGTGGAATTCTCTGCCTCAGAGGGCAGTGGAGGTGGGTTCTCTGGATACTTTCAAGAGAGAGCTAGATAGGGCTCTTAAAGATAGGGGATATCCGGAGAAGGCAGGAATGGGGTACTGATTGGGGATGATCAGCCATGATCACATTGAATGGCGTTGCTGGCTCGAAGGGCCAAATGGCCTACTCCTGCACCTATTGTCTATTGTCTATCATGTACCCGTACAGTGTGAGTGGCTCGATTGTAATCATGTATTGTCTTTCTGCTGGCTGGTTGGCACACAACAAAAGCATTTCACTGCACCTTGGTGCACGTGACAATAAACTGAACTGAATTGAATTGAACTGATGTATTAGATGGGTGTATGGAATAAGAAGAGACCATCTGATCTCAAAAGGTTTAAAGGTCCAGACTAGTCTCTCCATCTCTTCCTTACCTGATCCTTTCACTGTAATCTATACAATAGTTAGGCTTCAACTGGAGCCCAGAGACCTTGTTCCTTTGCACATTTTTGAGAGGTGGAGAGTTGGACAAGCTGACCTCCCCTCACCCAACAGGTGAGGTGGAGCAGTCGCAGAGTGTTGATGGGACCTCTGGTAGCAAGTCCTGAAGCCCTTCACTTTACTTGGAGATACAGCACAGAAACAGGCCCTTCAGCCCACCGAGTCCGTGACGACCAGCGATCACCCCGTACACTAGCACTATCCTACACACTAGGGACAATTTTACCAAAGCCAATCAGCCTACAAATCTGTACGTCTTCGGAAAATCCTCGAGTCTTTGAGCTTCAATGGCTGGCAGCTTTCAGTCCTGGACTGAGTGAGGCATTAGGAAGAAATCACAAACTACAACCTTAGGCCAACTCTGGGTCACATTTGCAGAATGTGTAGGAAAGAACTGCAGAAGCTGCTTTAAATCAAAGGTAGACACAAAATGCTGGAGTAACTCAGCGGGACAGGCAGCATCCCTGGAGAGAATGAATCACGAAGGGTCTTGACACAAAACGTCACCCATTCCTTCTCTCCAGAGATGCTGCCTGTCCCGTTGAATTACTCCAGCTTTGTGTGTCTACCTTCACATTTGCAGAAGGTCGCTAAATGTTGCCATTTTGTGTTTTGTCTGTCAATCAGTGGTCCAATATAACACCAAACCTTTACTTGACTAGGTCTGTATATATAATTGAATGATCGGGCATTATCATTCTGTTCCCACCTCTTGCTGCAGTTTAAGATGGGCCCCGATGCATCAAGAATGCATTTTTTAGTGACAACTATGTGGACGACTAGTCAATAAATCTGCCAAGGTCCCATCGCATCAGCATTCCTCCAATGCATGCGCACCGAGGAGTATTGTTGACATTGCTTCACATTGACAAAAATATATTGACATCCATCAGCTTTCCAGCACCGTCTATAAAACAGACTACAGTTATAATAAAGAATATTTCAGCGTGTTAGTAAATCAAACGGTACGTTCATGACATGTTCTTTATGACCACTATTATTTTAGATGGTCGCCAATTTATCAATTCCAGTCTGAAGAAGGGTCTCGACCCGAAACGTCATCCATTCCTTCTCTCTAGAGATGCTGCCTCTCCAGCTTTTTGTGTCCTTCTTATCAATTTCTTGCTTTGTAAGCAGGGAGTGACATAAGAGCTTCTTTATGGAACTTATTTTTGGGCAGAGCATTCAAACGCGAACTGTAGGCAAATTACTGATAAATAGAGTAACTACCCTTTCACTTCATTTCTGCTTGTATTCAATGAATACTTGTCTGCAATGAAAGGTTCATATTTATTATCATCAATGTGTAAAGTAATTGGGACTGAAATATTCCTGGTTCATGGTTTTAATGGCCACAAGAGAAATGCTTCTAGACACCCCAGTCCAGTACCATATGAATGTCTGGGAGACACTCCTGAATGTTTAAAATTGATTTTTTTTTAAATCACAACTGGGCAGGTGCTGCCTCACATTGACACAGGTTCGATCCTGACCTCGGGCGCTGTCTCTCCAGTTTAGTTTAGTTTAGCGATGTAGCGTGGAAACAGGCCCTTCGGCCCACCGAGTCCGTACCAGCCAACATCAACACTATCCTACACACACTAGGGACAATTTACATTTATACCAAGCCGGTTAACCTACAAACCTGATAGCGCGGACGGAAAAAAAAGATCTCGGAGAAAACCCACGCAGGTCACGGGGATAACGTACAAACTCCGTACAGACAAGCGCCCGTAGTCAGGATCGAACTCGGGGTCTCCAGCGCTTTAATGCAGTAGCTCTAACGCTGCGCCACGGTGCTGTCACGGGGCTTACATGGCCTCGTGGGTTTTCTCCGGATACATCGGGTTTCTCCCGTGTCCCAAAGATGTGCGGGGTTTTAGGTTAATTGACCTATTAAAAAAATAACACAAGTATGTGGGGAGTGGATGAGAGAATGGGAAACGTAGAACTAGTGTGAATGGGTGATCGATGGCTGACATGGACTCAATGGGTCAAAGGAGGGCCTGTTTACTTGCTGAAACTCTAAATTAAACTAAACTAAACTTTTTCTCACAGAGAGTGGTGAGTCTGGAATTCTCTGCCTCAGGAGGCCAGTTCTCTGGATACTTTCACGAGAGAGCCAGATTGGACTCTTAAAGATAGCTGAGTCAGGGGATATGGGGAGAAGGCAGGAATGGGGTACTGAATGGGGATGATCAGCCACAAATGGCCTACTCCTGCACCTTTTGTCTATTGTCTATTGTCAAACTAATCTCATCAGATAACTTCATGGAGGTTGGCACTATTTAGAAACACCATCATATTAAATAAAGTTCAATGACCAAATATTAAGTCCATGCAACATTCTGTTCCATTCTGTTTGTAGTTTGTTTGGTTGTTTGTTTGTTTGTTTGTCTTTTTGCACAAAGTCCGCGAGCATTGCCACTTCTCATTTCACTGCACATCTCGCATGTGTATGTGACGAATAAACTTGACTTGACTTGACTTGACTTGACTTGACTTGCTTTATAAAATTAGGATACAATGTGATCACTCATTGTGGGGGTGATACCATTATCGTTTAGGAGGTGACATCTCCTAACATTATCCACTAACATCATCTTTATTTCTTAGTTGCTTCATTTCAGTTCAACACCCATAATGGCATTGGGGTATATATAACCATATTTCCAATCACAAGCACAGCTCAAAAGCAAATCAATGCCAACACTCCTAGCAAGGTCAGGGGAGGATATTCAGACTGGCCCAAATGTCTGTCTGCAGGCTTTATGTCCATTTTTCTTTAGCTTTCTAACTCATAGTGCGAGAGGGACTCAGTGAGTCAGGAAGCATCTGTGGAAGGAATGGATGGACCATGTTTGACGTCGGGACCCTTCTTCAGACAGGTTCAGTCCCCACTTGAATCTGAAGAAGGGTCCCGACCAGACGTGCATCTACCCATTGCCTCCACAGATGCTGCCCGGCCCTCAGAGTTCCTCCAGTACTTTGTGTTTTGCCCGTGATTCCAACATCTGGAATTCTTTGTGTCATAGATTCATAAGGTCAGAAGTGATAGGAGCAGAATTAGGCCATTCGGCCCATCGTCTACTCTGCCATTCAATGATGCCTGAAATTTCTTTCCCTCTCAACTCCATTCTCCTGCCTTCTCTCCATAACCCTTGACACCCTTACTAATCAAGAACCTATCAATCTCCACGTTACAAATATCCAATGCATTGGCCTCCACCGTATTCTGTGCCAATGAATTCCACAGATTTCTGATGGTAACTTTCTGATGACAAGTTCTGTCTGCAGAAACAAAGTCTGAAACCTTTGGTTGGGATCAACAAAGCAGCACACCTCCTATCCGCTCCTCAGTGTTTTACCACCCTAGATGCGTTCAGCACTAAAGGAAACGGTGTGGACTCCTCAAAATTAATGATGCCCACTTTGCTGAAAGGTATGGTAGGGGCCAGCTGCTCCTTGCTTTCAATTCTGAGACAAGCTTAAAACTTGCAAAATATTTATGGAAATGACACGCATATACAATGTCCGACCTGGACATTGTTCAATGTAAAATCTGTCGGCATAAAGCCTACTGTAAGTCATTACGGTCTGAAGAAGGGTCTCAACCCGAAACATCACCCATTCCTTCTCTCCAGAGATGTTGCCTGTTCTTGTATGTTAAGTCATTAAGCCACGATGTGAATGTTAACATTTGTGATTCTTTTATCTGATTTCTGTTGCCATGTTTTCTAGTGGATTGTGAAAATATACGTTGAAGACGTCACCCGAGTTTTGCTTTCAACACTAGGTGACCGTTACTATGTTGAAAAAATTAAATAGTAACCCACCGGTTATAAAACTCAATGCACAAGTTGTTCCTGAAACTCCAATGAAGAGATCTCTCTTAGGAATACGTGTGGCTACCAACAGAAACCTTATCAATGCTGTGTTTTCTAGTACCTAAAATTAATTAGAAGCTCACCAAACTTTCCACAAAGTTTTTGTCTCCATCTAATTTTGAAAGAAAGCAACGGCATATATTTCAGAGGGTTCCCGGTGCAAAGAAATAGCCGGCAGCTGATTGAAACAATGAGACGGAACATGACTCTAGGTGCCAGTCAATACTCTACTGGGAAAATAGTGCGGCACGTACCTAATTGTCCATTCGGGCCTTTCTCCAAGATGATGTCAGGGATTTTTTCCAGAGGCAGAACGGGAAGCAGGTTCTGGGCAGCACGTCCCACCATCAGGGTGAGCTTGATTGGAGCGACCCGTAGCAGGATAATGGCATTCTCGTGTGAAATGTTTGTGACATCAAAGCCATTTACCTGCACAACAATGGAAACGTTAACTGATATAATCCATGTAATTTAGAGTCCACTTCCCTGATCTTTTTTGTCTAATATCTCATCTAAAAGATAGGCCTTCTGAAGGCAACACTTTCTCAGTACTTTCCTTATAACGTCAGCATAGATAATATTCTTCAACGACCCAAATCCCAGCAATTTGGCAGCCATGACTTCAATGCAATTCAGTTACAGTGTGGTGGTCAAGGAAAGAGCGTTCAGGTCACGGCCCTGTTTCCATCAATCTTTCCACCACTACGCACTACAGGTGCAAGAAGCGCAAGACGCGCAAGACGCCATTGTAAGCAGATGCCGCGGCTAAACAATTTGTAATCTTGTGATGTGGACGCGATAATAAGTTACTGTGTTCACAAACCTGTTCTGCTGCTGCAAGTAAACGGCCTGTCCCACTTGGGCGTCATTTGCGCGTCATTTACACAACATAATTTACGTGTCACGATGCACGACGCACGAATGGCGTGCATTACACGCGCATGGCACGTGGCGAGGCGTGGTGGTGTAGGCAGTCACGTGCGGTAGCGCACGGCGCCCCAGGATTTTTGGGATTCTCAAAATCCTCGTGCGCCACCTTCGTGACGTGCAAATGACGCCCAAGTAGGACAGGCCCTTAAGATTTTGAGAGTAAGAAGGCTGGTTAGCACGCCCAAAATATTGTCACTGTACCTTTGGTACACTTGACAATGAACTAAACTGAAACGGAAACTGAATGTTTCAGTTGAACATTGGCAATTAAACACTCTTGACTCAGTTGAGTGAGTGGGTAGATTCTTGGCAGAAGAAATACAATTATAAAGTTATCCATCTCGGGAGGAGAAACAGAAACTCACTGAGCTCGTCCACTTCTGCAAATTGGGACGCATTGACGTTGATGTCAATAGTTGAGAGACTATGGCACTCTATATGCCTGGGAATGGTGGCCAAGGATAGCACCTTACTCCAACCTTCAATTCACATGTAACCTACGCTAGTCACTTGATACAGTTTATCAGGAGTTAATGAACAGCGGCGAATGTCAATGCATGGTGAGAGTGCAAACAAGCTGTTGACTGAGACAGAGCATTTCAGTGACAAGTAGGGACTGGAGAGCAGTGGAGGATATAATAAGGTTGGTCGAGGTGTATAAATTATGAAGGGTATTGAAAACGTGGCCTGTAGAAAACTTATCCCCATGTAAGTGGTAGATAAAGCCATAACACAAAAAGAACAGAATTAGGCCATTCGGTCCATTGAGTCTACTCAGTTATTCGATCAGGGCTGATCTATTTTTCCTCTCAATCCCATTCTCTTGCTTTCTCTCCATAACCTGTGACGCCCTTGGGACATAGATGTCATGGGACACTGTATGTCATGTTGTCACTTGCGGGCGGAGCACCAAGGCAAATTCCTTGTATGTGAATATACTTGGCCAATAAACGTATTCATTCATTCATTCATAAAGGGAAGGAGATGTTAAGAGATTAAGAGGGTATATGAGGGGGTTCTTTTTCACCCAGCGAGTGGCGAGTGCCTGGAATGTGCTGCCTGAGAGAGTGGCAGAAGTAGAGATGTTAACAGTACTTAAGTTTCTGGAGAGTATTTGAATCAACGAGGCACAGAAGGCTATGGGCTGAGTGTTGGTAGATGGGATTGTTGAAAGTGATGGCCTCTGTTCGACCTGGTTGTGTTTGGGTTGAATGGCCTGTTTCCCTGTTGTATGGTGCCGTGATGGAGCATTATTTAAATGTTGGTTGGGTAAATGTTGATGTACAAAGGGGATCTTGCTGTCCTTGTCCGCCAGTCCCACTAAACATACATGCAGGCAAAAAACAGCCATGCAAAAAGGTAAATGATATATTGGCCGACATTGCAGAAGGTGTTCAGTGGTAGAACAAGGATTTCCTGCTGCAATTCTTGCTTTGCTCCTGCACAACAGATTATAGTAGGCATGAATACAGAACAGATCAGTGTGTCCATATACCATTGTATAAATATATGCATAACCGTAAGACAAAAGAACAGAATTAGGCCATTCAGTCCATTGATTTGGGGGTAATTGGGGAAGCCCACACATACAGTATATCCGTATATCTAAGGAAGAACAGCTGCACGTTGATGCGTGTGATGGCAGGAAAGTGGAGGCTGGATCAACCAGGTCCGTAATCACTAATGTATAAATGACTGAATATGGATCTTAGTGAAATATACAAAATTCGGACAGTAAGCCTAAAATGAGAGCTTATAGTCTCCAAACATGTTATATCACTAAAGTGGATCCTGACCCGAAACATCACCCATTCACATTGTCCAGAGATGATGCCTGACCCACTGAGTTACTCCTGTATTACTCCTGCACTACTCCCTACATCATCGGTGACCCTCGGACTATCATTGATTGGACTTGTCTAGCTTCATCCTGCACTAAACAGTATTCCCTTATCCTGAACCTGTGCACAGTGGATGGCTCGATTGTAATCAAGTATTGTCTTTCCGCTGACTGATTAGCATGCAACACGAGCTTTTCACTGCACAGGTGACGATAAACACAAACTGAACTGACAAAGCTAAAACTGAACTCCAGCACTTGGTGTCCTTATAAGTCACTTCAGACCGAGATGAGGAGAAATTACGTCACTCAGAAGATGGTGAAGAGGCGGAATTGACTATGCAGGCCAAGTTGCTGAATGTTTTTAAGAAGGAGGCAGGTATAAAATTCATCGAGGAACATGGAGAGAAAATGTAAATAAGTATGGAAAAAATAAAGATTTGCCAAGATTGTGCTGAACGCCAACTCAATCTCAAGGGGCAGGATGGCCTATTTTTTGCTCCTAATTTCTGCCTTCCCATGTTTCTATACCTCACTCGATGATGGAATGTGTTGAGCGAGCGAGTGCTGGCTTGGAAACTAATCACAGGGTGAATCATTCTTACGAGTGGGTGTTTGTGAGCAGCTGAGGGTAGAAGGGTGAGAATCAATGCAAAAACTGGATCATGCCTCAGCTTTGGCGTGGCAGAACCCAGTGACATTTAGGAAGCCGGGCAGGTTTATCAGCTTCCAACGTTACAGAAATGGGTGGCAGGCTTGTGACGTTTGAAGCCATCAGCATTGGAGAGTAAGAGATCTGAGGGGAACTGTTGGCCCTTGAATTGAGACACTGTTGAATAAACAAAATATCTTCCAAAGGATTATTGATCCCCTTTTTATTACTTTCTGCACTGCACTTTAGTGCATAAATGAGTCCAATCACAGACTAATGATGAGACTGGGGAATATTGCACAACACTTTCTTGCAAAGCGGCAGGCTATATTAAAGAGGTAAACATCCCAATAATGGTTATTAGCCCTGCAGCCCTCTATAAACTTATCAGCACTTCACAAAATATTACTGCGGGATTTATGGATTTTATGTAATGATTCCCCAATCGAGTTTCCTGATGGTCTGCAGATGAAAAGAGATTGATTGCAAGGTGGGTCAGAGAGTTATTCATTTTGGCAATCACCGGATCAATTGGTGTTTATTTAACAGCCACCTTTCCAGATAAACCTCCCTCAACCGCGGATGGTAAGCGAAACGCACTCTGATCAATGAGACGAGATACCGACTGACACTGTCTCCCTTGCAACACAGTGTTAGACACAGAAACATAGCAAAATAGGTACAGGAGGAGGCCATTCGGCCCTTCGAGCCAGCACCACCATTCAATATAATCATGGCTGATCACCTAAAATCAGTACCCCGTTCCTGCTTTATAGACAATAGGCAATAGACAATGGGTGCAGGAGTAGGCCATTCGGCCCTTCTAGCCAGCACCGCCATTCAATGTGATCATGGCTGATCATCCCCAATCAGTACCCCGTTCCTGCCTTCTCCCCATATCCCCTGACTCCGCTATTTTTAAGAGCCCTATCTAGCTCTCTCTTGAAAGCATCCAGAGAACCTGCCTCCACCGCCCTCTGAAGCAGAGAATTCCACAGACTCACCACTCTCTGTGAGAAAAAGTGTTTCCACGTCTCCGTTCTAAATGGCTTACTCCTTATTCTTAAACTGTGGCCCCTGGTTCTGGAACCCCATATCCCTCGATCCCATTAGCCATAAGAGCTGAATCGAACTCTAGCTCTCTCTTGAAAACTTCACCCAAATCGCAGAACATCTCAGCGCCCTGTCCGATTGCCAATGTTCCTGCTCGCTGTATCTGGTCAGAGGAACTACTTCCATTCCCCTGTCCAACGGACTTTCCCCTGTCCCACTTTCCCCACCCTCTCATACCCCCTTCTTGAACCCTCTAACCTCCCCCACACCGTACACTGTCCAAACCACACCCTCCCATACACTGAACCTTGTGTGAGCCTCCCCCTTCTCTCCCATACACTGTACCCGCTCCAACCCCCCACCCCCCCCCCCCCCCCCCCCCCCCCGTACCTGTTTCAAACCACACACTCCCATGGCCCGGCGGTAGAGTTGCTGCCTCACAACGCCAGAGACCCAGGTTCGATCCCGACCACGGGTGCTGTCTGTGCGGAGTTTGCACGTTCTCCCTGTGACCACGTGGGTCTCCTCCAGGGTTCCAGTTTTCTCCCACACTCCAAAGACGTGCAGGTTTGTAGAGCACAATTGGCTTTGGTACAAATTGAAAATTGTCTCGAGTGTATGTATGATAGTGTTAGTGCGCGGGGATCGCTGGCCGGCGTGGACTTGGTGGGCTGAAGGGCCTGTTTCCGCGCTGTATCTCTAAACTAAACACTGTACCTTGAATGATCCTCCAACCACCCTCCCACACACTGTACCCGATCCAAATCCCTCCTTATCTTTCACAGTGATGGATTCAAACCGCACCCTTTCATACATTGTACTCTGCCCAACCTACCATACCCCCTCATAGATAGATACATAGGTGCAGGAGTAGACCATTCGGCCCTTCGAGCCTGCACCGCCATTCAATATGATCATGGCTGATCATCCAACTCAGTATCCCGTACCTGCCTTTTCTCCATACCTCCTGATCCCTTTAGCCACAAGGGCCACATCTAACTCCCTTAAATATAGCCAATGAACTGGCCTCAACTACCCTCTGTGGCAGAGAGTTCCAGAGATTCACCACTCTCTGTGTGAAAAACTTAGTTTGTGTCATACAGTTAGTTTGGTTTAAAGATATAGCATGGAAACAGGGCCTTTTTGCCCACCAAGTCCACACCGACCATCAGTCACTCCCTCACACTGATATCTAACTTTCTCTCAAACTTGGGGCAATTTTACGGAGGCCAATTAACCTACAAACCTGCGCCGCTTTGTGATGTGTGAGGAAACCGGAGCACCCGCAGGAAACCCACGTGGTCACAGGGGGAACGTGCAGACTCCACATAGAACAGCGTCCGAGGTAAGGATCAAACCTGGGCCAGTGGCATTGTGAGGCAGCAGCTCTATCAGCCCCATTAATGTGCTGCCCCAGGCTGTAAGTTGTATGACCCTCCCCCCACCCACTTTATTTATCACCAACAGGTCACAGTCGAGACTTATACACTAATAACTCGGATGCAGAATGGGTACATATCTACCCTTACCGTAATGAGCCTGTCTCCCGCTCTTAGTCTGCCGTCGGCCTTGGCGGGGTTGTCCAGCACACTGCGGATGTAGTAGCAGTTGTCCAGTTTACTGCGCACCATGGTGAAACCCAGACTCCCCTTCTTATTTTTCTTCAAGTTTACGTACATCTCATATTCTCGTATTATGGGCTAAAGAAAGGAATCAGCGTGTGACAATGACAATGAATACACCCTGATCCAATCGCACCCGCCATGCCCGCGGCACAGATCCAAGACAACTTGGGGATTTCCATTGTTGAAGGTACCTGTGTATTAAGGCACCTTGTATGCAGGTGACCTGCCATTTCCTTTCCCTTCCACTCGACACTATGTCTTTGCGAGAACCTACATGATGTTTGATTCATTCATTGACCCGATTCCAAATGTTGAGAGTGCAGCAATTCGGTCTCCTTACCCACACTAAGACCTGTGCTCCCATACATAATTGTGTGCAGTCTCTTGGCCTATCCCATCCTTCATCCCTCCACCATTTGGTAACTATGGTAACATCTGGCTGGGCCCTAATGTGTGGAATCTCCTCTCCAAATCCCCTTGTTCGTCATGATTCTTCACTCTAATGCGAGTAAATGGGACTAGTGTTGATGGTTGGCATAAATGTTGGTTGGGCCAAAGTGCCTGTTCTATCACTCTATACAGATGCTCCTTAAAACTATCCTATTCTTGGATTTCACCATCTTCGGATCGGAAAGGTTTAGAGGGATATAGGCCTTACATGACCAGGTGGGACTAGTGAAGATGGGGCATCTTGGTCAGCATGGATAATTTGGGCTGAAAGGCCTGTTTCCAGGTTGCATGACCCCATCACTCCTGTGTGGTTTAGTTAAGGTTTGCTGATGGTCCTCCAAAGTTCATTGGATTAAAGGTACGATACACAGATTACATTTCTGATGGTGTGAGCAGGTTCAAACATGAGGATCAATTGTTGGAGGATCACTTCCCCAGCAGTCTAGATCTGGGCACCTTTCCAGGCCCAAAAGCCCTCTCCTCACCTGCAGAGTAGGGACAAGATGGAAATTGCCACTACATGGAGTTATTGAGCTTCTTAAAGCCAACTGAAACACCAAATGTGGGCTCCACCTTCCCATGCTCATCAGTGCCGGCTCTATTTGTTCTGAACCTTTTCATACCTCTAGTTTCCCTCTCCCCTGACTCAGTCTGAAGAAGTTTTACGACCTGAAACATCACCTATTTATTTTCTACAGAGATGCTGCCTGACCCGCTGAGTTACTCCAGCATTTTGTGTCTATCACCTGAACTAACATTTCCTCAGTCAGGCCACTGTCGATGCTGGTTCTGATAACACTCCTGTGAACCAGCCAACATTGAAGGCTCTGTCTAAATAAAGTTGTTGATCTTGCAGGGTAGACTGCAAAGAAAGTTGATTTGAGATCGAACAGTGAACCCCTCAATAACAGGGTGAGTGTATGTGCAGTGGTTGAAAAGAACGTGCAACATTCCCAACATGATGTTTCCATCTTCAGGATCGCCCTGTGTTCTGGTAGTGTGAGCAAGCAATTGTACACTGTTGAACATCTCTAACAACATGGGTCCATCCAGATCCAGCTACATCTCCCTGTGATCTAGGTTTTCCCCGGGTTCTCCAGTTTCCACCCAAAATCAAACAGCTGTTGGGTGTGCAATATGTGTTGATGGATGAAACAGATAATGTGTGTGTTTCTGCCATAACGTGTGTTGATGGATTGTGGTAGGCAACCTGTGTGTTGTCTCTATAACCTGTTTGTTGGTGGATGAGTGTGGGCAACTTGTGTATTGTTGGAAGATGGTAGATTTGTGTGTTATCACTATACCTGTGTGTTTGGACAATGGTAGACTTGTGAGTTGTGGAAGCGACGTGTATGTGAATGATGTGTACTTGGTGTTGGGATGTATTGTGTGTGGTGGAATGCAATGGTTGGTAACATTTGTAAAAGATGGAGATACATGTGTTTGCCCTAAATGGTCGTGGACTTGTGCAATGATGGGGAATCAAGGTACATTTGAGAGAGAATGGGCTAAAGGGAATTAAATGAAGGAGTGGAACAGAAGGAGTGGATTGCACTGACAGCTGGCTTAGAATCAACGGGCTGAATGGCCTCCATCTATATCATATGGGAAGTAAGATAATACATGAAATATATGAGAAACAGCCATAGCTACATCAGGATTGGTCAGTGAGGAAGAGGTGAAGGTGGCAACTTTCAATGTTGTCGGCAATCAGTCTGAATAAGGGTCCCGAACCGAAACGTTCCCCAACCATGTTCACAATGATGCTGCCTGACTATCTGAGTTACTCCAGCACTTTGTGTCTGTAACAAATGACCAACCCCTTATTCTTAAACTGTAGCCCCTGATTCTGGACTCCCCCAACATCGGGAACATGTTTCCTGTTTCTAACGTGTCCAATCCCTTAATAATCTTACTGTATATGTTTTAATAAGACCCCCTCTCATTCTTATGTACTGTAGAACTAGTGAAGAGATCCCATTGAAGAAAGGTCTCGACCCAAAACGTCACCCATTCCTTCGCTCCAGAGATGCTGCCTGTCCTGCTGAGTCACTCCAGCTTTTTGTGTCTGTCTTGGAGTACTGCCAGCAGTTCTGTTCAGCAACAGCTTGTGATCACGGTGGAGGGAGTGTAGAGGAGATTCACCAAGATGCTGCCTGAGTAAGGGGATTTCACGGGTTATGGGGAGAATGTGGTTGTGAGGGAAAGATAGATCAGCCATGATTGAATGGCGGAGTAGACTGGATGGGCTGAATGGCCTATTTCTGCTCCTATGACTTATGAAAATAAGCTTAGTCCCTGGAACCAAGCAGAGTTCCTGTTGCCAATCATTACTTTCCAAATGCGTGCATATACAATTTAATCTGATCGCACTCTGCTACAACGTTTTACATGGCTGAATATTTCCTTCCCACTCTCTGCTTATCTCACGGGTAATAAGATGGCCAACTGGATCACGCACAGCCCACAGCTGCCAATGGCCAATGCAACAGACAGTAGCAGGCCAGCCAGCAATGATAACTTCATTAAAACAAATGACACCAGGCTCAACATAAAGATATTTTTCAAACCAGGTATCATATGAAATGATCAATTCCCGAATATGGTGGGATGGAGATTTCAAAACTGCTCTCCAGACTGCAATCCTCACACAACGTGAGCTCAGACCAGTAACAGATGAAAAGGCAAACAGTGAAATAATTATAAAGATATTAATATTACCAGAGGGAAATGTAGGTGGAACCGATCTATAAAGCACTATCTCTTTCAGTAATAATGGGATCAGTGATATAAATTCATATCATAAAGTCTACTCAAGTTAATATAAATTTAATTTCATTTCAGTCAGAACAAAGTGAGTTATGAAAGGTCACCTTATTTTCATGGAAAATGGCTCTGTGTTTAGGGTTGGCAACTTTCTCACCCAAATAAGGTACAAAGGGTCAAAATACGGGGCAAATTCCCGACGGCAATTTGTTGACAGCCTTGGCCTTGGCTGGGTGAATGATGAGTTGGCTCGGGTGCTGGACTGCACACAAAGCCCAGCCGGCGGGCCAGCTGAGGAGTTTTGGCCCGCGTGCCATCGCGCGCAAAGTCCGGCGCCCCATTCAACTCATGAACCACTGATCGGCCATGAGAAGGAGTGGTGGCGGTGTCGGCGGTAAGCTAAGGTCCAAATGTCGGACAGCTAGCCGGGCTGTCGACCATGGACGAGGAGCTGTTGCTGCACAGTCCCCTGGACCCGAGCAGTAGCAGTCAATATACAGGACAAGGGCAGTCCAGTGTGGGACAAACCAATTTAGCCCAGGATGTCCTGGCAAATACCACACAAATGGCAACCCTATTCCCAGTGCTGATCATTAAGCCTCGTCAGTAGAGCAGAGAGGGGCATCTGTCCATCTGTTTCCTTGAAGAGCTACAGTATGTGCAAGCCATGACCTTATCACCATATCATCCCATGCTATCAGCCACCATCGATGCCAATCAGTTCTGTCGGTCACCCAGGTGAGATCTTTTTTCCCCACTTGGGTACCTCAACCAGAGGGTGTCCAAATTATTTGAAATAAGAATATTATTTAAAAACAACAGTAGGACAACAATTAATGAACTATTATGGTAGGTAAACCCAAGATACCCAGAATTAGTTGAGCTTCCAACACCCAGATCCTTCTTGTTAAACTGGAAAAAATACAGGTATCAAGTTTCCACAGTGTGTTCCTGTTCTACGTTTCAACTGGGGAATGACGGCAGATTGACCAGGAGATCCCCATATCATCTTGCGTGGTGAGCACTCATCAAAAGCTTTTCACTGTACCTCGGTACACCTGACAATAAACTAACTAAACTGAACGATCCCAGGAATGAGTAGATTAACATATGATGAGTGTTCTGATGGCACTGGGCCTTTATTCGCTGGAGTTTAGAAGATTGAGGGGGGACCTTACTGAAGTGTACAGAATAGTGAACTGCTTGGATAGAGTGGATGTAGAGAGGATGTTTCCACTAGTGGGAGACTCTAGGACTAGAGGTCATAGCCTCAGAAAAAAAAGGATGTTCATTTAGGAAAGAGATGAGGAGGAATTCCTTTAGTCAGAGGGTGGTAAATCTGTGAAATAGTTTGTCCTTGTGGCTAAGGGGATCAGGGGGTATGGAGAGAAGGCAGGTACGGGATACTGAGTTGGATGATCAGCCATGATCATATTGAATGGCGGTGCAGGCTCGAAGGGCCGAATGGCCTACTCCTGCACCTAATTTCTATGTTTCTAGAAGACTGTAGGGGCAAAGTCAGTGGATATATTCATGACAAGATTCTTGATTAGTACGGGTATCACAGGTTATGGGGAGAAGGCAGGAGAATGGAGTTAGGAGGGAGAGATGGATCAGCCATGATTGAATGGCAGAGTAAACGTGATGGGCCGAATGGCCTAAGTCTGCTCCTATCACTGATGACCTGATGCTAAGATTTTGACATAATTCTGCAGTGATTGCTGCAGAAGCTTTGTGTCACCCCTGAGTTTGCATAAGTGCCCTGTTCACTGTTGGTGTCAGAGGCAGCCATTTTGCTACTCTGAGTATAAAATGGTTGCCCTTTGCTGGTAACCTAGTGTGGTGCGGAACTGCCAACAAAAAGACAGTACTCGAGACACTGTTGATGCAAAATCAGAACTGCACATTTACTCCTTGCAATTTCTCTCCTCATAGTAGCATTATACAACGGTTTACCAAAATTAACACAGAATTTATAAAAAATATATTTCCTTGATCTATTGAGTTCAAGGTTTTCAATTACCTCTGGAATTAATTGCTTTTAATCTATTTCTTTACAAACGGGATCACTCTGAAATGCTATCGTTACAAGAAGCCGTTCTCCACTGAATATTCGGACATAATTCCAGTAATACTGACGTTATAAAAAGGCTGAGCATCAACTCATATAATTTTGGGAGTGTACTTTTAAAATCTGAAGAGAAGATTTGTGCCACATCTGGGAGAAGTCTAGTCCATTCATTCTTGATGCATAGACATTCAGAAAGACTAGTACACTACCAGCAAGTGCGCTATAACGTGGTGAACAGTGTAAAACATCTATCGTTTTACAGAACCACATCATGCCACACTTACTAATTTTGGATCTTCATCATCATCATCATCATCTTCGTTCCTTGATCCCACTTCCGCTTCAGAATCTATCTCCTCGAAATCTTCCCACTCAGCTTTAACATTCGTGTCTTTCTCTGCAGCTCCCGAAGGCTCTGGGGAAGGCACGTTGATGCGAGGTTTGATGGTGGGCCCGTTGGGTGTTTGACTGTCCGGGCTTTCGCACATTGAGGACGTTGAGCTGATGGTCAGGTACTCTTCATCCACGGGCGTGGGCGACGACACTTCGGGCTTGTAGAAGTAGACTGGCAACCTGGAATCTCGTTCCCCAGTCACGCTGCATCGGAAGCTGGGAATTGCAAAGAAATGTTATTCGGGGTGCAAAACAGCGAAGACCCACCCAACAAGATTGGAAGCGCAGCTTCTCATTGAGATTGGACGTGAAGTTGTAATTAAATTAAATGTTGTGAGCGAATGCAGGTCCAACAATGTTAGGGCGGCAGGGTAGCGCAGCGGTAGAGTTGCTGCCTCACAGTGCCAGAGAACCAGGTTCGATCCTGGCAACGGGTGCTGTCGGTACCGAGTCTGTACGTGTTCCCTGTGACCTGCGTGGGTTTTCTCTGAGAACTTCAGTTTCTCCCCACGCTCCCACACACAGGTTTGTAGGTTAATTTTATTTGGTATAAATGCTAAAATTGTCTCTAGTGTAGGATAATGTTATTGTGCGAGGATCACTGGTCACTGCGGACTCGATGGGCCGAAGGTCCTGTTGCCGCGCTGTTTCTCTAAACTAGACTGAACTGAAGCTCATTTTGGTTTATTTAGACGATTTTTTTTCAAAGAAGTGATAGTTAGAAAATACACAGGAATTAAAATCCTTGTAGACAAAGCCATCAATTACTTGACATCATAATTAATTTACATGTTAAGTGTGGGGAACAGTAAAGATGTAATGGTCTGTACTTCTACACAGCTGTGACAGTGAACTTCAGTTACAATCTAAGCAAGAAATTATTCCACAATCTCAATAATTACATTTTTCATTGTATGACAATTAATATTAATCAATACAAAAATCCGAGGCAGCACTTTGCAATGTTCTCTTGGGAACTTTCTAAATCCTTAATAATTTTTTGTTTCCACTTTCATAATGTATTTGCTAAAATCTATACCGTACTAGAATTGCAGTGAGGTTATTTGTGTCCTTCTGAAATCCTCTGTGCCTCTGAAATCCAGAAGTTGACCTCCGGGGAACATGATCTCAGATAGGTACTGGTGGAACTAAAAGTGTTTAAGAAGGAACTGCAGATGTTGGAAAATCAAAGGTAGACAAAAGTGCTGGAGAAACTCAGCGGGTAAGGCAGCATCTATGGAGCGAAGGACATAGGCAACGTTTCGGGCCAAAACCCTTCTTCAGACTTCAGACGGAACTAAAAGTAATGCTTTGGGTTCAAGTTCAGGGGAAGAAGGTTGCGCGGCACGGTGGCGCAGCGGTAGAGTTGGCCCATGGAAGCTGCCCCCAATGTGTAGGGGTGTAGTAGAATCTGCAGAGAGTTGTGAGGAATGTGGGTTACTGTAGGATTAGAGTCAATGGATGCATGGCGTCAGATTGGATCTGGTGAGCTGAATAACCTCTGTGCCGTATCACTCCCTAATGTACCAATGTAATATTAAGCAACTATCAACAGGGAATAATACACACAGCAAAGACTGATAGAAATTCTCACAGCAGTAAACCTATTGAACCTATATCAGTGGTAGATAGACAAAAGTGCTGGAGAAACTCAGCGGGTGAGGCAGCATCTGAACCTGAAGATTCTGATCTCAGTCTGATCTGAGTCTGAAGATGCTGCCTCACCCGTCCAGCATTTTTGTCTACCTTCGATTGTTCCCGCATCTGCAGTTCCTTCGTGAACCTACATCAGTGAACTGCGAGTTTAACCAAGCATTCAGAGGCGACAATACAATGGAATATGTAGAAAGGAACTGCAGATGCTGGTATGAACTGAAGATTGACAAAAAGCGCTGGAGTAACTCAGTGCGTCAGGCAGCATCCCTGGAGCAAAAAGGATGGGTGGTGTTTCGGGTGATATTTCGGGCCAGGAACATTCAGAAGTGGTCCCAATCCCAAAAAGGCACCCATCCTTTTCCTCCAGAGATGCTGCCTGACCCGCGGAGTTACTCCAGCACTTTGTATCAACCTTGAATAAAATGGAATAGTTGCCCTGCCAGCAATTACCAGCCTTTGCTATTTGCGACACGCATGCTGCAACACATGAGTTTCTTGTGCTGTGAAATGCATTGACACTTGGTGTCAGCACCTCATTAAATGCACATCTCTGTCACTCTTCAATTTCAACGCTAATATTTTTCTCATAGTGAGCTATTAGGATGGCTCAGTGGCACAGAAGTGTAGTTGCAGCACTAGAAATCCAAGTTCCAATCTGATTTACAGGTGCTGTCTGTGTGGAGTTTGTACGTTCTCCCTGTGACCGCATGGATTTTCTCCGGATGCTCTACTTTCCTCCCACATTCCAAGGACGTACATAGTTGCAGATTAATTGGCTTCTGTAAATTGTAAATTGTGTCTAGTGTGTAAGATAGTGCTAGTGTAAGGGGTGATCGCTAGTCGGCAGGGACATGGTGGGTCGATATGCCTCTTTCCACACTGTATCTCTAAAATCTAAAGTCGATAAATAGGAGGAACTGTCTAGCAAGTCGACATACTGTATCAGAGGCAAGATGTCTGCAGGCTTGGAATTAATGTTTGTACCGAACAGTTAACATCAGCCATAACATGAAGAAAATGCTTGGTTAGCAGTAAATAATGATATCCTTGAACAAGATGTCCATTGTACTCAGCAGTGCTTCTGTCATTACAACATTTCATTGCCCCTACACACAGATGGAGCAACATTGCAGGAAATGCCAACGTGATCATAAATATAAAAGTAACACATAAAATTGGTCTATCAATTAAAGGGATCATTTGCTGAAGACAGTGAAGAAACTACTAATGTTACTTGTGGTGACAGTTTTTCTCTTCTCCTTTCCCAGTGAGGGTGCTTTCTTAATGTATTTGACAAAAACTATATTTCACAATGGTTTAGTTTGGATTAGAGACACACCGAGTCCGCACAGGCCAGCGATCCCTGCACATTAACACAATCTCACACACTCGGGACAAGTTACACTTATGTCAAGCCAATGAATCCAAAAAGATGTCGGTCTTTGGAGTGTGGGAGGAAACCTGAGATCTCAGAGAAAACCCATGCTGACACGGGGAGAAAGTCCAACCTATCCCTATAGCTCAGGCCCTCGAGTCCCGAGGTATAGGGAGAATCGTCTCTGCATTCTTCCCAGCTTAATGACATTCTTTCTATAGCAGGGTGACCAAAACTGAACATAACACATCAAAGGGGACTTCACCAACCTCTCGTACTAATGTAACACTCCTAATTCTATACTCAACACTCTTAATGATGAAGCATTCATGACCACCCTATCTATTTGTGATGCCACTTCAAGGAACAATCTATCTGCACTCCTAGATTCCTTTGCTCGACAACACTTCCCAGGGCTCTACCATTCCCTGTAAAGATCCTGCCCTGGTTTGACATCTCAAAATGCAACTCCTCATGCTAATCTCAGGTAATCATTCCTCGCCCATTTGCCAGCTGATCAAGATCCTGCTGCAATTTTTTATAACCATTCTCACTATCTACCATACTGTGATTTCCAGCAACTGCATTTTTTAATTTATTTTTGTATTCAGTGGATGAATCTGGCTGTTAAGGGCCTGTCCCACTTGGCCGTCGTTTACGTGACTATCGCGCGCGTCATCACGCGTCTCCATGCGTCAGCACAGCCGTCTGGAGCGCGTGACGTCATTTGAATACCCAGTTTATGATATTTGCACAGTTTATGATATTTATGGTGATTTTCTAAAATGTTCCAGTTTCTTGAGTGGTGCTAGCAATTGGAAAACTGCAGACGGAATGCCCCTATTCAAAAAAAGAGGTGAATGAAAAGTAGCAAGCTGCAGACCAAATTAATCTGTAGGAAGGAACTGCAGATGCTGGTTTAAATTGAAGAAAGACACAAAGTGCAGGAGTAACTCAGCGGGACAGGCAGCATCTCTGGAGAGAAGGAATGGATGATGTTTCGGGTCAAGACTCTTCTTCAGTCTGAAGAGGGTCTTGACCCGAAACTTCACCCATGTCTTCTATCCAGAGATGCTGCCGGTCCCGCTGAGTTACTCCAGCATTTTGTATCACTTCTCTGGTTTGCTCTTCCATTTCTACCAACTGCACCCCTTCTCATGTCATTCATTCATCCAGCTGTAGGAGATACAACATTGTCTTTTTAACCTCTTCCTTACCCACAATCCAGGGACCCAAGCAGTCATTGTAAGTGAAGCATCAATTCACTTTTGCACTTTCTGGTTTAGTGTATTTTGATGTTCACCACGTAGTTTTCATGGTTACGCACGGTGACGTAATCATGCATCACCACGCACTACACGTACGAGGTTAGGACGTCAGCGTGCGACCGCAGTACGTCCGCGTGCTTAAGCGATGCACCACGCCGGTGGTGCGCAAAGATTTTGTGCAGCACGAAATCATGGAGCGCCGCGCGATACCGTGCGCAACTCCCCACTCATCCACGCCTCTCCATGCGCCCGTCACTGCGCTACCCACACACTACCCGTGCATCACAACCACATTTTTGGAGGACGCGTAAATGGCGCGCAAATAACGGCAAGTGGGACAGGCCCTTTAGTTCCACGGTTAAGAGATTGCAGACACAGAAGACGTAAATAATAACAAGGAATTGAGTCCAAGGACAAACACAGAGGAAATAAAAGAAGGAGATAAATGAGAAAAGGCAGAGAAAGAAAATAAGAAAAATGGGATGTTAAAGCTTTTGAGATAAAGATGAAATTCTTCGGAGCTGATAAATAGTAAAAAAACACAGCATCGTTTGTGAAGATACAGAATAATCTTATTTACAACATTTATCAGGGGATATGGGGTAAAGGCAAGCGAATGGGGTTTGGAGGGAGAGATAGATCAGCCATGATTGAATGACGGAGTGGACTTGATGGGCCAAATGGCCTGATTCTGCTCCTATCACCTATGAACTTAAAGTACATTTTGCTCCTTGCCTGAAAATTATTAATCTAGTCGGCGAATTGCAAATGGATTTTTGGAGGAGATATTATTTTTTATGTCACAACTACAAACAACAGACTCTTTTACTGTTGCAGGCAATTCATCCAGCAACAGTAAGCGACCAAGTTGCATGACAGAGTACTGAGAAAATGGGCTTTCAAACGGCACGTGTTGAAATCCATCCGTCATCAGCAGGAAGATGGAACGGGTAGCTCCGTGAAATATAACGGTAGGATCTTGTAGTGTGGGGGTGAGTTCATGATTTGTACTGGGGATGCGATTGATTACTGCTGTCTGAAATCTGCCAAAACACAAGAGCATTCTGCGAACAATTGTCGCTGTGGGTTTATGAGCTACTACATGGAGCGGATAGGAAGAGCGACAATGGAAATGCTTCACAAGACTGGATGATCCAATTTTCTATTGGGTAATGAAATGCCATTGATGTGCGACGCTAGGTAATAGGGAAACATGAGAATCTGTTGAATCAAATAGCAGGCCTCTGAGCACAGGGAAAATTGTTGTGCAAGGCACTCATGTGATAAAAGACAATGATATATCATGAATGCAATGAGGTCTTTGGAAGCCATCAGAAAGATTTGAAATGTTTTTGTTTAGAGTTATAGGGATATGGATGGATACAGGCCCTTTGACACGGCGAGTCCATGCCGGCCATCGATCGCCTGTTCATACTCGTTCTGTGTTATCCCACTTTCCCATCCAATCGCTACTCGGGGAAAATTTACAGAGGCCAATTCACTGACAAATCCGCACGTCTTTGTGATGTGGGAGGAAACCGGAGCACCTGGAGGAAATCCGTGTGGTCACAGGGAGGTCGTGCAAATCCCACACAGACAGCACCCGAGGACAGGATCGAACACGGGTCTGTGGCGCTGTGAGGCAGTGGCCAGCCGCGCCACTGTGCTTCCCCCCTCCGCTCCGTTAACTTTGCTTCTCCTTTAACAGGTGCTGCCTGACCGCTTTCCCAATATTCTGTCTTTATTGCAAAAAGCTAGGTGACCGACTCTGCTTAATTCACGTTATGCATTTGTTCCACGTGGAGGTTGTGCCATGCACTTTCCCTCACTCATGCCTCCGGCAAGCTCTGTTAGTCTGCCCCAACATATAGACCAAGCCCTGGAGTAAAGACCTGTGAGCAGAGCCTGAAGACAAGGAGCCAAAATGGCCATGTTTGGTGCATTGTCTGCAGCTCTGCTCATCTCATTACAGGAAGGATGTGCAGGATTTGGAAAGGGTGCAGAAGAGATTTGCCAGAATACTGCCCGGATTAGAGGGTATTATCTATAAGGAGAGGTTAGACAGAGTTAGATTGTTTGCTCATGAGCGTTGGAGGCTGAGGAGAGACCTGATACAAATCTATAACATTATCAGCGACATACTTAGGGTAGATAAGGCCAGAGTCATACAGCTTGAACACAGGCCCTTCGGCCCAACTTGCCCACACCGACCAACATGCCCTATCTACACCAGTCCCGCCTGGCTACATTTGGCCTATATCTAGCAATGTTACAAAATTTTGAGATTTTAAAAATCAAGTCTGCAATTTATCCCATCAGATAAAGCATAACAATAAGTTTAATTTGACACCAAATTCACTCTCATATCTCAAGTATTAAAAAAGTTATGGCCATTTTCATACTCGGAAATTAGCATCTTGTTCCCTATTGATTTTCAATGGACATTACAAAAAAGCTGTGATCTTGGATAGTCAAAAGCCCATTTCTTAAGGAAAGATTAACATTTTTAAATAGCCTGTGTCCAAAGATTATTCACAAATAATTCACAATATAACATGATTTTTATATCTAATTTACATTAATTTATAGGCCAAATGGAAGGAATTTAGTGTTCAATTGCTGTAAATAAATGCCCATTTAAATCGGCTTTCTAGTGGGTTCATGTGGAACGCGCTGGTTTAGAACGTTGACATCGCGCTGGATTAGTGCCCTCAAATGCCGAGAAAAATACTGCGGGATATAAAAAGCCCAAAATGAACTACTCGCTATAGATAACTTGATATTCAGGGTTATATATATGCCCCATTTAATGTAAAAATAAGGTACATACCTTTAATAGTTTGCTTTATAAAACCCTGGGGCTGCGAGAGGTTGCGGAGTGAACGAGAGCTTTTAAAACTATTATATCTATTATTCGAGGCCTATAAAACTAATAATAGCTTTTGCGACCGGGTCTTGCAGCGATTCTCCGTTAATGATTTACTAGGCTGAACATCTGCGATTGGAACAGCCTAGTAAAAATCGCGTTTTAAACCCGCCCCCTCCAAACAGCGCCAAAATCACACACAAGGGGTGGGGCAGATGCTCAGCCACGATTCAGGTAGGTTTTGTAACATACCTACTATATCCTTCTAAACCCATCCTACCCACGTTCCTATCTGTGATGGAACCTTTTACCTTGGGTGGAAATATCAGAGACCGGAGGGCTCAGCTTGAAGACAAGGAGGGCAACGTATAAAAGAAGTATGAGGCAAGTTTAGTTATGTAGAGTGGTGGGAAGAAGGAACGCGCTGCCAATTATGGCGGTGGGGGCAGATACGATAGTGGCGTGTAAGTAGCGTTTAGATAGGTACAAGGATGTACAGGGAATGGAGGGATATGTCAGGAGAGATTAGTTTAACTTGTTCAACGTACCTCAGTGACTGCCAATCACCACCCCCCCCCCCCCGGACACTTATTATTATTTATTCAAATCATTTGCTATGTCGCTCTTCCAGGGAGATGCTAAATGCATTTCGATGTCTCTGTACTGTACACTGACAATGACAATTAAAATTGAATCTGAATCATGATTGGCTTGGACATTGTGAGCCAAAGGGCCTGTTCCTGTGCTGTTCTCAGTTTAGTTTAGTTTAAAGATACAGCGCGGAAACAGGCCCTTCAGCCCAGCGCATGCTCGCCGACCAGCGATCCCCGCACATTTACACCATCTTACACACATTAGGGACAATTTATACCTATACTAGCCAATTAACCTACAAACCTGTACGTCTTTGGAGTGTGGGAGGAAATAGATGATCTCGGTGAAAACCCACGTGGTCATGGGGAGAGTGTACAAACTCCGTACACACAAGCACCCGTAGTTGGGAACGAACCCAGGTCTCGGACGTTGCAGGCAGCAACTCTACCACTGCGCCATCGTGCTGTCCTTATTCTGTTCTCTGCTTTAATCTGATCTGGAAGGAATAGTGAGCAGCTAGAACCAGAACTGAACATATTATTGATAAAGACTCAAATGGGAAAGAGTATGGATTCACCACATTCTCCTTTAGGTGTAATCTAACTTTCAATTTAATTCCCAATCTCATGGCGACAGCCCTGCATTATTGCCCAATAATGTAAAGGTTGGTGGGACTGCGGTGGCTGATTGTGTTCTGTTCATTGACAAATGGTCAATGATAGACCAACACACACCACACTCTCGCACAATGCCTGACAACCCAGCAAATGCATCACCCGCCTAACATGATAGAGTAGAAGCCGTATTGACTGAGCAATCGAATCCTGCAGAGGCCAACTCTATAATTATCTCTCAATGAGTTTTTTGATTCAGAGTTGCTTGGTAGTTTAGTGAACATGTTGCACAAAGGGTTGTAACTTTCTTTTCATGTAACAATGCTGATGAGTCTTATGTTTTGTAAACCATTCGCTGCTTGCTTGGATTAATAAAATAATAATCTCAGGTGTGAAAGGCTGCGTTTATTGTATCCTTGACTGTCACTTCTACCCCCACAGTGGGGGCTGTGCCATCCGCAATCTAGTCCCTCACCGCTTCTCCACTTGTTTCTCAGCCTTTAGTTTAGAGATACAGCATGGAAACAGGTCCTCCGGCCAACTGAGTCCACGCTGACCATCGACCCCCATATCGCACCAGTTCTATGTTATAGAAACATAGAAACATAGAAAATAGGTGCAGGAGTAGGCCATTCGGCCCTTCGAGCCTGCACCGCCATTCAATATGATCATGGCTGATCATCCAACTCAGTATCCCGTACCTGCCTTCTCTCCATACCCCCTGATCCCCTTAGCCACAAGGGCCACATCTAACTCCCTCTTAAATATAGCCAATGAACTGGCCTCAACTACACTCTGTGGCAGAGAGTTCCAGAGATTCACCACTCTCTGTGTGAAAAAAGTTCTTCTCATCTCAGTTTTAAAGGGTTTATCCTTATCCTTAAGCTGTGACCCCTTGTCCTGGACTTCCCTAACATCGGGAACAATCTTCCTGCATCTAGCCTGTCCAACCCCTTAAGAATTTTGTAAGTTTCTATAAGATCCCCTCTCAATCTCCTAAATTCTAGAGAGTATAAACCAAGTCTATCCAGTCTTTCTTCATAAGACAGTCCTGACATCCCAGGAATTAGTCTGGTGAACCGTCTCTGCACTCCCTCTATGGCAATAATGTCCTTCCTCAGATTTGGAGACCAAAACTGTCCCACTTTCTCATCCACTCCCTGCACACTAGAGTCAATTTATACAGGTCAATTAAGCCAAAAGCCAGCCCCCACATCTCTGGGATGTGGGAGGAGACAGGATCACCTGGAGGAAACTCATGGGGTCATAGGGAGAACGTGCAAACCCCACACACACAGCGCCGGAGGTCAGGTTCGAACCTGAGTCTCTGCCGCCGTTAAGCAGCATCTCCACCAGCTCCTTACCTCTGACACCCCATTTTGCCCAAGGCTTTAGACCCTTCTCCAGATACCTTTTTTAACTGCTTATACTTCTGTGAAGCGCCCCAAGCCAAATTGCCTCACCTAGTTTATTTTAGAGATACAGCATGGAAACGGGCCCTTTGGCCCACCGAGTCTGCCCTGACATCTCCCCGCACATTAACACTATCCTACACACACACACACACACGAGGGACAATTTGCGATATTACCAAGCCAATTAGGTTACAAACCTGCACTTCTTTGGAGTGTGGGAGGAAACCGAAGATCTCAGAGAAAACCCATGCAGGTCACGGGGAAAATGTACAAATCCACACAAACAGCTTTCAGGATCGAACCTGGGTCTCTGGCACTGTAAGGCAGCAACTCTACCGCTGCACCACAGTGCCGCCTTATTGCATTATACCCAGGTTCTGGTCATCGTGCTTCCCGAGGGTGCTACAATGATCATAAATGAATGTAGGTCATGGCCAGCTGAATACTACCTCTGGTCGCACTGTATGTGTGCCACCTCTGGGTGTTTTGGAAGCTTACACACACAGGAGGTGGCATGATCGGCAGTCGGTGGAGTGTGCAACACAGGAGAGAGGAGAGAATCGGGTTTCCTTTATGAAGATTAGTGCTTGGTCCACCATGGCCTACTGGATCTCCTGGGTGCTAACCACTTTAACTCCCATTCCCATGCCCATTCCTGGACCTTCTCTATTGCTAGAGTCAGACCACAGGCAACCTGGAGACACACCTCCACCGCTTGGGTAGTTTACAACATAACGGCACGGACATTGGATTCTCCCATCGCAGATAACTTTGAACAGCTCGGCCTTCTCCCTCCCCTTGCTCCCCCACATTTTCCTCTCTTCACCTATCCCTCCCCAGTGACCCACCTGGACTCACGGCCATTCTCCTCTCCCCTTCCACCCCACAATCCTTCCTCTGTCTTCACAATTTGCAACTCTTCATCTCACACCTCCTGTTTTAATCTCTGGCTCAGTCGAACCATCTGCCTATCAGTCCCATCTCCCCCCCCTCGCCTGTGTTGTCCATCTATTAAATACCAGGCTTTGTCCTGCCTCTCTTCCAGCTTTCTTCACCCCCCACACACACAATCAGTCTGAAGAAGGGTCCTGACCAAAAACATCACCTGCCCATGATCTTCAGAATGGTACTTGACCAGCTGAGTTACTCCAGCACTTTGTGTCCTTTGGTACACTATGAATAGCTCAACCTGGGAACAAAGACAACACCTTGAACGGCCAGGCAAGTATTGGATGTTTACTGTGTAGGAAGGAACTTCAGATGTTTAAGAAGGAACTGCAGATGCTGGAAAATCGAAGGTAGACAAAAATGCTGGAGAAACTCAGCGGGTGAGGCAGCATCTATGGAGCGAAGGAATAAGAAGGAACTGCAGATGCTGGAAAATCGAAGGTATAATGCTGGAAAATCGAAGGAACTGTTTTACACCAAAGATACACACAAAATGCTGAATAGAAGGAATGGGCGACGTTTTGGGTTGAGACCTTACGGGTTGAGACCCTTCTTCACACAGTACAAGTGTAGGGTAAGAAGGGTGAGGAAGGGTCAGTCTGAAGAAGGGTCTCGACCCGAAACGTCACCTATTCCTTATTATCCAGAGATGCTGCAGACTTGATATTATATTTTTGCAGATTGCGAATGTTCCAGCCACACCGTGCTTCTCTGGTGTTGAAGTGCTGTGTGGGTATTTGAGGCTACCCCAGACAAATGATGCTCACCTCTCTGCCTGTGCCTGGGCAACAGGTACATCACAGGCGGAGTAGCAGTTCTTCCTCAGGTCTTCCGCAAGAGCAGTGACTAGTTCCAAGTTTGCGGCGTCCAGTGGTACCTCTTGGAATTGCTGTTCCTGTTCAGAGGCCTCGTTGACCGTGTCCAATCCCCGCTGGTGATGGCCCGAGTCTCGGGACCAGCCGAGACCTTTTGGCCATTCTCCAACCTCTGCCCCCTGGTGAGGAGCACCCTCTGCTGGCAGCTCTGGCAACTGCGGCTCGGGCGGCTTCAACACGGACAACTCTTTCATGGGCGATGCAATGGGAGTCTGGCGTTTCAAAAGGAAAGGCGGACAGTGGGCAACTTTGTCGATGTTCAGTGTTAACATTTAGAACAGGCTCATGGCTCATGGCCCAGAATTACCATATAACACATAACCATATTAACAATTACAGCACGGAAACAGGCCAACTCGGCCCTTCTAGTCCGTGCCGAACACTTACTCTCACCAAGTCCCATCTACCTGCACTCAGACCATAACCCTCCATTCCTTTCCCGTCCATTTAACTATCCAATTTATTTTTAAATGATAAAATCGAACCTGCCTCCACCACTTCCACTGGGAGCTCATTCCACACAGCTACCACTCTCTGAGTAGAGAAGTTCCCCCTCATGTTACCCCTCCTGTCCCTTAATTCTCAAATCATGTCCTCTTGTTTGAATCTTCCCTACTCTCAATGGAAAAAGCTTATCCACGTCAAGTCTGTCTATCCCTCTCATCATTTTAAAGACCTCTATCAAGTCCCCCCTTAACCTTCTGCACTCCAAAGAATAAAGACCTAACTTGTTCAACCTTTCGCTGTAACTTAGTTGCTGAAACCCAGGCAACATTCTAGTAAATCTCCTCTGTACTCTCTCTTTACTCGAATTACACGCATGTCTCTCAGTAACTCCTCATGTGAAAACATCATCAAAATACATGAATAACCTCAATCACAAAGAAAAGTCAATGGATTTCCACAGCTGTAAAGTTTGCCCATATAACCTAGCCCTGGAAGGAAGTAAACTGGATGAGGGATTTAGAAGCACATTAACACTATCCTACACACATTAAGGACATTTTTTTAAACATTTATACCAAGCCAATTAACCTGCAAACCTGTACGTCTTTGAAGTGTGGGAGGAAACCGAAGATGTCGGAGAAAACCCACGCAGGTCACGGGGAGAACGTACAAACTCCCTACAGTCAAGCACCCATAGTCAGGATCGAACCCGGGTCTCTGGCGCTGTAAGGCAGCAACTCTACCGCTGAGCCACCGTAAGCAGGTTAAACTCTAGGGGGAGATGTCTATCTTTGATACCCAGGAATATGGAGTTTTGTCATACTCAACTGTTGATACCAATGCCACTACATCTCAATTTGTGGAAGAGGATGAGGTCAGTAGCTAGACAAAAATGCTGGAGAAACTCAGCGGGTGCAGCAGCATCTATGGAGCGAAGGAAATAGGCAACATTTCGGGCCGAAACCCTTCGGTTTCGGGCCGAAACGTTGCCTATTTCCTTCGCTCCATAGATGCTGCTGCACCCGCTGAGTTTCTCCAGCATTTTTGTCTACCATCGATTTTCCAGCATCTGCAGTTCCTTCTTAAACACTGAGTTCAGTAGCTGTTGGCCTTGCACGTCAAATAGTCATCCAGCATGGAAACAGGCCCTTCAGCCCAGCTGGCTCATTCCCGCCCAAGATGTCACATCTCACTAGTCCTGCCTCCTTGCTTTTTCTTTAGAGGTACAGCATTGAAACAGGCCATTCGGCCCAGCAAAACCGCGCAGACCAAAATTGATCCGCATTCTCGTTCTAACCTACACACACGAGCCAATTATTACAGAAACCAATTAACCTACAATCCTACACATATGTGGGAGGAAACCGGAGCGACTGGAGCAAACCCACGCGGTCACAGGGGGAGCGTCCCAGGTCTGCCCCGCCTGTCCTGGGGCCAATGTCCATTCAAACATAAGGCTCAGGTCCCTGTGTGCAGTGGGGAGAGCATTTTGTCTATTAGCTTTGTCGCTGGAGAAATGGGAATCGAACCCTGGTCTTTAATGCAGTCTACGCATATACCCCCCCCCCCAACTCATTAGTCTACAGTACGATGCATTTACCAAGATTTGGGGGGGGGGGTCGATTTCAGGCAGGAATCCTGGTGCCGTTCTGCACATCCTCATGGTGACTTCAGGGGGAGCTCCCCGTAGGAGATGGAGCACCTCCTGTTGAAAGGGAGATAAGAGTTGAGCAGGAACCTCGATCCGATACCATCTACTTACACGCGCTCGGTTTCGGCAGCTGTGGTAAAGGTGCGCAATCATTCACGGGGTAGAACTACATTCCCTTCAATTAATCACACTGATTCTTTCAGCGGCACGTCGGAGAACTGCTGTCGAAGACAGAACGGAGTGGAGCAGGGCACCATTAAAGTGTTGACAAGGACATAATGCTGGAGTCAAAACGGGACAAGCAAGTTGAAAGTGAAATGCAGTATCATTAATCTTAGCTTAGCTAGTCAGTGACCTCGGCAAGAAGGTTAAACCCTTTCACTAAAGAAAGGGGGTTGAATAGATTAGATTACAACTCTCCTGCACAGAAAATTAATGTTTTAATGGCCGATTGGATCTGATATTCCAATATCAATACCGTGTCATTAATACGCTCATATGTCTCAACTCGTTGCATCTTATCCTCCTGCGGTTATAGGTGAGTGGTAATTAGTTACATGCTCCAAATACAAAGTGCAAGACCAATGCCGGGCCGAATCATAAATAACGTAATCGCCAATGGCTCAGGTAGTCCATGCGGAACTAAAGTACGATGCAGTGTTAGAATTAGCCTCCTACAGTTATTGAAGAATCAATATCAGAAGGAAATATTAGCGTTTCAATCACACTCACGGTGCAGTAGCAATGCTGATTAAGCTGCTACCTCATTGCTAGAGATCCGGGTTCAAACCTGACTTCGGGTCATGTCTGTGTGGAGTTTGCATGTTCTCCCTGTGACCGCGTGGGTTTCCATCAGGTGCCCGGCTTTCCTCCCACATCCCATAGACGTGTGGGTTTGAAGGCTAATTGGCCTCTGTAAATTACACATGGTGTGTAGGGAGCGGATGAGAAAGTGGGATAACATGCAACTTGTGTGAATGGGTGATGGATGGTCAGGATGGGCTGAAGGGCCTGTTTCCACGCAGTTTTACTAAACTAACTAAAATTCTGATCAGAAGTCATCAACTTTAAACATTAGCTTTGTTTCTCTCTCCAGAGATGCTGCCCGACCTGCTGAGTATTATGAAGATTTTCAGATTTTGTTAAAAGGGGTTCTTGAATTGCCTCCTTCATTGGAAAAAAGGTTTATTAATTTCACACAAGCACAAGTTAGACACAAAAAGCTGGAGTAACTCAGCGGGACAGGCAGCATCTCCAGAGAGAAGGAATGGGTGATGTTTCGGGTCAAAACCCTTCTCCAGACACAATTTCTGAAGAAGGGTTTCGGCACGAAACGTTGCCCATCTCCTTCGCTCCATAGACGCTGCTGCACCCGCTGAGTTTCACCAGCATTTTTGTGTACCTACAATTTCACAACACATTGGTCGCTGGTCAGCCACTTACCTGATACGACAGCCCCTTCACTGCCGCTCCATTGACGGCCAGGATGACATCCCCAACCTCCATCTGACCCGTCTCTTCTGCAGGCTGCCCCGGGAACAGTCTCTTTATTCTCACCAAGCCCCCTCTGGGATCGTCTGCTGATGCACATTGTAGGAAACTGAATCCCAAACCTCCGGAATTTTTCTTCATCTTCACCTCAAACGTGTTATCTGTTAACAATAGTGTTCTGTTTAGTTTATTGTCACGTGTACCGGGGCTCAGTGAAGAGCTTTTGTTGCATGCTCTCCAGTCAGCAGAAAGACAATATATGTATGCTTACAATCGAGCCACTTACAGTGCGGAGAATTGTAGGAGTTAATTTCGGACAGTACGTTTCTATGGCTAAATCTAACCTAACTTTGTCAGGGATGTGTTTGTATGTCTGGTTTAAGTCCGTTTCTATTCAGTGACTGTATCCAGAATGCTGAGGATTAGATTTGTGCAAGGTAAAGCCAGCAAAGTCCAATCAAGGATAGTTCGAGGGTCATCTGTGAGGTAGATAGTAGAAACATAGACAAAGAAACATAGAAAATAGGTGCAGGAGTAAGCCATTCGGCCCTTCGAGCCTGCACCGCCATTCAATATGATCATGGCTGATCATCCAACTCAGTATCCTGTACCTGCCTTCTCTCCATACTCCCTGATCCCTTTAGCCACAAGGGCCACATCTAATTTCCTCTTAAATATAGCCAATGAACTGGCCTCAACTACTTTCCCTGGCAGAGAAAAAGTCCAGTTCATTCTCCTGGACTGGTTTCTGTATAGTAGTCCACCACTGCTCTCTGGTTGCAGTTGGATGATTCAGTTGCCTGCTAACAGCCGGGAAGAAACGGTCCGTGAATCTGGAGGAGCATTAATAGGCATGTAATGGCATTATAATCTCCAGCAGAACAAAGACCTCAACGTTGAACACTTCAAAATCTTGCTGTAATCCCGTCTGTCAATATTGTGTCTTATGCATGTGATTCCTCCTTCCCTCCGATTCTTTCCTACACAGATATAATTATACACTGTGCCACTAAAATATAATCAGATCACCACCAGTTCTTTGGAGCCAACTGTGCAATATGAGATGAAGTGCTGATTTCCCCATTATGTGTCAATTTATTCACAATTTCCGGATGCCATGAATTCATGCATGTGATGCTGCCAGGACCGTGTATCCCTGAAATATATTCATTATTCTGCATGTCTCTGTATCTGTTTATGAAGACATTCGTCCCTGCAGCAACCTCACCACTGCAACTCGAATTAATTTATATTAGTGTTTAATAGCGGGAATCAGCATCTTAAAGGTTTAAATAGAAACCAGTCCTGGAGAATGAACTGGACTTTTTCTGAGACGGAATGTTTTTTACAATATCTAAGTTACAGTCTCCTGAAGGGACAAGATACAGAATAGTTCTTTCATCTGATTCGACTTCGGACTTTAGAGGTACAGCGGGGAAACAGGCCCTTCAGTCCACCATGTCCGCACCGACCAGCGATCACCCCCCTCCCCCCCCCGTACACTAGCCCTATTCAACACACACACGGGGCAATTTACTATTGTCACCAAAGCCAATTGACCAACAAACCTGCTGGTCTTTGGAGTGTGTGTGGGGGAAACCAGGGCACCTGGAGAAAACTCACGTGGCCACAGGGAGAACGTACAAACTCCGTACAGACAGCACCCGTGGTCAGGATCGATCCCGGGTCTCTGGCGCTGATGTCAAGACCATCACATCTACCCACACATGACCCATATCCGTCCACGTGCAAATCCATGTGCCTATCCAAAAGTCTCTTAAATGCCACTAACACATCTGCTTCAACCCCAGCAGCGTGTTCCAGGCACTCACCACCCTCTGTGGGAAAAAAAACGTGCCCTGCTATCCCCTTTAAACTGACTCCCTCTCACCTGCCCTCTAGTATTTGATTGTTTTTCAAAAATATTTTTACACTGCCTCGCATGAAATTAAATTTCCAAAATAGTCATTATTACTGTACGACACAAATACACCTGCGTCAAGCGCAACTTAAACACATCCATTAAGTTTAAAGGAATGGGTTTGAAAAGAAGGAGGTGCCTCTTACTGTAAGGTCTAACAATTATCCACACAGACTCTATGCTGTGGAGACGGATTATAAATGATCCTTAACAGCCAGGAAGGCTATGCGAGTACACTTGTGAATTGGTAAACATCAGCCCCTACCATCTGTCACAAAGCTGTAGTCCTTGGACCTGGTAGTAGAGGTGGTTGCCATGGAGTTGTCAGGATATTCATCTTGTTTCCAGTATATGCTGTCGGCGTGAATGGGCCCCAGTTGGTTTCCATTGCCCGGACCTTCAGCTGCTGTCTGATGTCCCCTCTCAAGAACGAGCCGCACCACCTGGAAGACAGGGAGTGGTGGAGAGACAACATGTGTAAGGAAAGAACTGCAGATGCTGGTTTAAATCGAAGGTAGTCACAAAATGCTGGAGTAACTCAGCGGGACAGGCAGCATCTCAGGAGAGAAGGGATGGGTGACATTTCGGGTTGTGACCCTTCTTCAGACTGACAGAGCGGTGGAGGGAATTGTCCGCAAGCCAGCTCAATGTCGCCACATCAGCCCTCCTCACATCCCCTCGCCTCTCTGAGTAAATACACAAAGTGCTGGAGCAACTCGGAGGCTCAGGCAGCATCTGCGGAGGGAATGGATAGATGTGGCGTTTCTGGTCAGGACCCTTCTTCAGACTCTCAAAGTGTCACCTGTCCATTCCCTCCACAGATGCTGCCTGACCCACTTGAGTTATTCCAGGGCTTCGCGTTTTACTCAATATTCCAGCATCTGCAGTTCCTTGTGTCATCCCTGCAAGATATAGCCCTCCCGCTGAAAATCGCCAATGGAAAAAACAGGTACGAGTGTAGTGTGCAGGAAGGAACTGCAGATGCTGGTTTACACCGAAGATGGACACTAAATGCTGGAGTAACTCGGCGGGACAGGCAGCATCTCTGGATGGAAGGAATGGGCGACGTTTCAGGTTGAGACCCTTCTGCAGACAGTACACGTGGTCCATGTCAACCTGATTTACAGTGAAACCTGAAATGACGTGTAGATTATGACGGGTGCTTGCTGCAAATTTCTGCAGGCTGTACACTATGCGGACAAAGGAATCGGCCTTTTCCCAGTTGACCCTGTCTCCGGTTGTAGAGATAACCCTGACAATATAACTTAATTTGTGATTTCATGGGGTCGTTCACAAATGTTGATCGGCTGACACCCACCTAATACATCTCACTCCTGACACTTGAATAAGTTAGACAGCATCGGGATCGAGGCCAAATTCCTTCCATTTATCATTAGGTCTTTAGGGAAATCCAATTCATGAACGTTTTTGTTTCAGAAATAGTGAAATTAATTTTTATGGAGTAACATTGGAATATTTTATTTTTTATCTGTGACGGGAATATTTTTTGAAGCGCGGCGAGCTGGTGGGATGTTGGAGAGGGCACGGACTCCACGAGAGGAGAGTTTTGGATGCAGAAGGTTCCACTTGGAGACAGCTCCGCTTCACTAAGATCGCAGGCTTAATTGAAAGGTTATCTGGCAAATCGGACACACACAGAGCTGGGGTGAGGCAGTCCACGAGCAGACCTGCTGCGTCACAACGTGAAAGGTATCATCAGCCTTTCACGCACACGTGAAGCTTTCCTGATCAAATTGGCATTCAGCTGCTTTTTATTTCCCAGTGTGAAAGAACATTTGCTTAACCCAGACCGTACCACACTGATCCAATATCACAGACGTAGGGACCGACACATTATCACTGGCTTTAGCAGTTCCCAGCACAATCATACTGTCTAGGACATATCAGCTTAACATTCTGCACATTGCCAGCATCTACTGTGGCCCAGGCTTCACATTGACTCCACCAGTAGCTTCCTCACTTCTGAGTTATCAAAGCTGTGGGTTCAATTCATCAAATTGTAACAACTTTTCCGCTTTCAGCCTCAACTATTCTCCATAATTCTGCAGTCCATAAATGAGACATTATCACTCTTGTCCAGTTTTAGCAAGACTTGCATATATTTCTACTCCACTCCTATGCAATAAAGACCAGCGAACATTTGTCCACTAGTATCAGCAAAACGTTTGCCTGTTGACTGAACTCAACCACATCCCTTTGAGAGACAAAAAGGAACTGCAGGAACCTTGAACCAAACACAAAGTGCTGGAGTAACTGAGTGGGTCAGACAGGCATCTGCGGAGGAAATGGACAGGCAATGTTTTGGGTTGGGAGAGTTCTTCTTCATAAGTTCATAAGTACTACGAGTAGAATCAGGCCATTCGGCCCATCAAGTCTACTGCGCCATTCAGTCATGGCGGATCTATCATTCCCTCTCAAACCCATTCTCCTGCCTTCTTCCCATAACCCCTGACATTCGGACCGTCTAAGATAGGGTCCCAACCCTGAAACATCGCCTATCCATTTGCTCCACAAGTGCTGCCTGACCTGTTCATTTCGTGTTTTACATCACCACAAAATAGATTGTTTCCACCTGATGTCCTGATGTCATGAACATAGTCTGAATACGAGGGGCCCAGTGTTGATCCCATTCATTATATCTTTCTAACAATTCTGGTTAACTTACTTTTCCCATCTCTGGTTACTCATTAGCCAGTCCTTTATCCATGCTAATATATTGTGTGTAATTCCTTAAGCTCGCGCAGTAAGGCACAGTATTGAATGAATTTTGAAATCCAAATACACTAATTCCGATTAATCCACTCTGCTTGCTACATCCTCAAAGAACACAAATAAATTTGTCAAACATGATATTCCTTCCATAAAACCGTGACTATGATTGATTAGGTTATGATTTTCTCAGCCTGCTATGGTTACATTCTCCCCAACAGGTTTCCGCATCTTTCCAATGATGGATGTGAGGCTATCTGGTCTATAGATACCTTCTTTGGGTCTCTCTCCTTACTTGAAAAGTGGCAATGCATTCCGAGTTTTCCAATCCCCC